>NC_051181.1:147691691-147983850 GCF_013339695.2 Rhipicephalus sanguineus | reverse complement strand
TACTGGTGTGTGTGTGTGTTGACATTTTTGAGCGCGCAAAAGAACAGGGACGAAAAACGCCGCGGACACAGCGATGACTCCAACATATGCTTATTTTCTACAGTGGTACATATTATATATAGACAACAAAAAGCAACGCACGCAGGGTGCATTGTACAGGAAGGCTTCATGAAACCACAAATAAGTATGCATGATAAGCAATCAAACAACTGATACCGGATTTTTTTCTTCTTTAAGAGATCAAGCGGTCATTCCTGACTACCACTATCCGTCTAGTCACCCGTGGGCCTTGCTTAGAAAGTCTAGTTCTTTTTGGATAGGTCAATTGAAGGTGCACTAATGCACATCAGCACGTCTCCCAAACTTGCAATCTTCGCCGCTTCAATTATCTCGCGTGTTGTTTGTGCTGGCTCCTTCCTGTCGCAGTGCACTGCGAACAAGTGATCGCACCCACACTTCCTGCAGTGGAAAGCCAAATGTCCCACACCTCCAGTTCGCACGTTATTTGCGTGCTCAGCAGCATGTCATTGGCACACCGTCCCGTCTGCCCTATGTATTTCTTGCCACAGGACAGCAGAACTCATAAAACGATTGTGTTCTCACATTTAACAAAGCTTTCTTTGTGCTTTTTTGGCACCTGGGTTTCAGAACCACTGTAGGAGGCCTTGCACAGATTATAAAGCTGTTTGGTGCTGAAAGGACGACTCTTACGTTGGCGTTGTTTCCTATCTTTTTCAGCCTATGTGAGACATCGTGAAGGTACGGTATGACGGCGCATTTCTGCTTGACAGGCTCCGTTTCTGGTGAAGCCTGCTCCTCACCCTCGCGAGCATGTTTGACAGTCCTGAGAGACCCTCCGCCACAGATGTGACGACATACTGAGGAAACCCCGCCTTTTTCAGGCAGTCAGCTTGCGCCTGGAAACTACACGAACACTTGTGAGGACATGAGCGGCGAAGCGCATTCATTAGGGTTAATTTTGCAATACCCCTTTAACTAGCTGGGTGGCCCCGAAGAAAAGCAGAAGCGGCTTATTGGCCCTAGGCTCGTACCAACAGCAGACCTGGTCTCGCTCGAAGAACATTCGTAAGTCAAGAAACGCAAGGCGTTGTTTGCGGCATTTCATGCGTGACTGCGAGCGGTTGCAGGAAACGCGTGACAGATCAAGTACGTTTGAAGAATAATTGCCAAATTCGCCTGGACTTGATTCTAGAAAGACACGTAGTCGTCTACATATCTAAACACCTTCTTTACATTTGTGCCTGTTAGCTCTGTTTCTAGTTTCTAGTAACAGGCACAAATGTAAAGAAGGTGTTTAGATATGTAGACGACTACGTTGTCTTTCTAGAATCAAGTCCAGGCGAATTTGGCAATGATTCTTCAAACGTACTTGATCTGTTCACGCGTTTCCTGCAACCGCTCGCAGTCACGCATGAAATGCCGCAAAACAACGCCTTGCGTTTTCTTGACTTACAAATGTTCTTCGAGCGAGACCAGGTCTGCTGGTCGTACGAGCCTAGGGCCAATAAGCCGCTTCTGCCGTTTTCTTCGGGCCACTCCAAGCTAGTTAAAAGGGGTATTGCAAAATTAAAACTAATGAATGCGCTTCGCCGCTCATGTCCTCACAAGTGTTCGTGTAGTTTCCAGGCGCAAGCTGACTGCCTGAAAAAGGCGGGGTTTCCTCAGTATGTCGTCACATCTGTGGCGGAGGGCCTTCTCAAGACTGTCAAACATGCTCGCGAGGGTGAGGAGCAGGCTTCACCAGAAACGGAGCCTGTCAAGTAGAAATGCGCCGTCATACCGTACCTTCACGATGTCTCACATAGGCTGAAAAAGATAGGAAACAACGCCAACGTAAGAGTCGTCCTTTCAGCACCAAACAAGCTTTATAATCTGTGCAAGGCCTCCTACAGTGGTTCTGAAAAACCCAGGTGCCAAAAAAAGCACAAAGAAAGCTTTGTTAAATGTGAGAACAACATCGTTTATGAGTTACTGCTGTCCTGTGGCAAGAAATACATAGGGCAGACGGGACGGTGTGCCAATGACAGGCTGCGTGAGCACGCAAATAACTTGCGAACTGGAGGTGTGGGACATTTGGCTTTCCACTGCAGGAAGTGTGGGTGCGATCCCATGTATTCGCAGTGCACTGCGACAGGAAGGAGCCAGGCACAAACAACACGTGAGATAATTGAAGCGGCGAAGATTGCAAGTTTGGGAGACATGTGCATTAGTGCACCTTCAATTGACCTATCCAAAAAGAACTAGACTTTCTAATTAAGGCCCACAGGGTGACTAGACGATAGTGGTAGTCAGGAATGACCGCTTGATCTCTTAAAGAAGAAAAAAATCCGGTATCAGGTTGTTTGATTGCTTATCATGCATACTTATTTGTGGTTTTACATGAAGCCTTCCTGTACAATGCGCCTGCGTGCGTTGTTTTTTGTTGTCTATATATATATCTACCACTGTAGAAAATAAAGCATATGTTGGAAGTCAGCGCTGTGTCTGCGGCGTTTTTCGTCCCTGTTCTTTTGCGCGCTCAAAAAGTCAAACATGAATTACCAACTTGCCGATGCCTACGCTCTCTCAATATGTGTGTGTGTGTGTGTGTGTGTGTGTGTGTGTGTGTGTGTGTGTGTGTGTGTGTGTGTGTGTGTGTGTGTGTGTGTGTGTCATTCCATGCCAAGTGTCCCAGACGTGGCGCTCGCACATCACAGATTTTGCTGATAAAATTTGTGCCTCTTTCCTGTGCCACATGGAGTATTGTGGCAAAACACTTTAGGTCGAAAAAAATTTTGACAATCATGGCACCCCCTCGAAATTCGCTTCTATTTATTAAACTGTACCTAATAGAAAAATGTGTATAAAATCTATTTTTGTGTGTTGAGCTACGAAACCGCGCTTGCGCTATCACAGAGGTTCTGTTTAGTTGTCCCATTCATTATTTCCGATTTTTTTTGTGTTTCACTACCGGCTACGTAGCTTCAAAAACTACAAAAATCTTCAATGTTCCTGAATTTTTCTTGAGCTATTTGCAACTCACCCTAACCAATATTAGTCATAGCCTGATTTCCAGGAAAGTGTATTTTAGTACAGAAATGTTTAGGGGTAAAATATACTTCAAATCTTTCCGAAAAAATTGTGATATTTGAGAAAATGTACGATTTGTCACATGTTTGACCGCATTTTTCATACTGATGCGGTCAAAGTAAAAATCCTCGTCATGTGGCGTTTGATAGAAGACTTCATCGTTAAGTAACGAAGAAAGTCTAATCAAATCATTTTTTTTGTTTTAAGGAAGAAAATAATTTTTGAATTTGGCCCTCCGATCGCGCAGTGCATTTCATTTTGCTGCCACTTCGCCGCAAAGCACGTGGTCGCCCTTACAGCTGACACTCGTCACAGGCAGCGGCCAGATGCGAGATGTATGTCAGCGGCTCGTGAGTGGTCGAAAGTCTTGTCGCGCTGTCAGGGCGACGAGTAATGAATTTGCGTTACAATGAGCATTTGCTAGGCGGGCCCAATGGGAAATATGGACGCCCGAGAGCAGCATGTGGAGTCGTTGGCACAATGTCCTAGAGGGACGTCTGCACAACTAGCATACACATACTGAAAGAAATAATGCACACTGTACACACTTCTTTCTCAGGGTATACGTGTTGTACAGACGGCCTCTAGCACATTGTGCCAACGACGCCATAGGCTGCTCTCGGGCGTCCATACTTCCCATTGGGCCCGCCAAGCAAGCTCACATTGTAACGCGAATTCATTACTCGTCGCCCTGACATCAACGTGACAAGACTTTCGACCACTCACGAGCCACTGACATACATCTCGCATCTGGCCGTTGCCTATGACGAGTGTCAGCTGCAAGGGCTACCACGTGCTTTGCGGCGAAGTGGCAACAAAATGAAATGCACTGCGCGTTCGGAGGACCAAATTCAAAAATTATTTTCTTCCTTAAAAGAAAAAAATGATTTGATAAGACTTTTTTCATTACTTAACGATGAAGTCTTTTATCAAACGCCGCATGACGAGGATTTTTACTTTGACCGCATCAGTATGAAAAATATGGTCAAATATGCAACAAATCGTACATTTTCTCTAATTTCACAATTTTTTTCCGGAAAGATCTGAAGTCTATTTTACCCCTAAACATTTCTGTACTAAAATACACTTTCCTGGAAATCAGGCTATTATTAATATTGGTTAGGGTGAGTTCCAGATAGCTCAAGAAAAATTCACGAACTTTGAAGATTTTTGTAGTTTTTGAAGCTACGTAGCTGGTAGTGAAACACAAAAATTCGGAAATAATGAATGGGACAACTAAACAGAACCTCTGCGATAGCGCAAGCGCAGTTTAGAAGCTCAACACACAAAAGTAGATTTTATACACATTTTTCTATTAGGTACAGTTTAATAAATAGAAGCGAAATTCGAGGGGGTGCCAGGACCGTCAAAAATTTTTTCGAGCAAGAATGTTTTGCCACAATACTCCATGTGGCACAGGAAAAAGGCACAAATTTTATCAGCAAAAGCTGCGATGTGCGAGCGCCACGTCTGGGACACTTGGCATGGAATGACCCTTAAATATAAGAGCTACAGAAAGATCACGAAGGTCCTGATACTGTAGGAAGGCATTTGACACACGACGTACGTTTTAGCACTATGCTAATGCTAAAACGTACGTCGTGTGTCAAGTACCTTATATATATAAGGTATGATATATATAAATATATATATTTAGCGGTGGTATGGAGAGTTCTGTACAGAACTGAAATACAGAAACACCGTCCAGAAATACAGCGAGACACATTACTGTCAGAATGAGTGAGATATGAAAAGCAATAGTTTCGCTAACTTCGTTCATTACTGTCAAATGCGGCAATATACTAGACCTGGCATAAACATTAGCATAGCCAGCAGTCAGTTTTTATGAATAGGAATCAATGGCCAGCCATCAAGCACTTCTTTGCGACATCCATTACATATTTTATGTGGCATACAGCGCAAAACATGCAACATGTGTAGTTCTCATGTAGTACAGGATTCTCATGTAGTCATCTGAGATACAGGACCCCAATAGGTGACACAGCTTGTGTGCATGAGCTTGGCAGTGTCGTGTTCCCAGACCATGTCAGGGTCAGGTGGCATTCTGGCGAAAAGGACAGCAGGTTGCACTGATTCGAGACCACTCACGGCCAGACCTTAAGCGTGGCGATTCCGAATTCTTGGACACGTCTTGACTACCTCGAGACACGAAGTTTCCAAGGAGGCTTCCTGGTCAAATGCAGCTGTAGAGCTTCAATGTGCAGTCTTGAAGCAACCTGAAATAGTCAAGTACACAAAAATAAACACATGATGACAGACAGATCGATCACCTTTTAATCTGACAAGGGCAGCGCTCACACACCAGATTCCATGAAGTGTCATGGCAATGAACAAAACCAGGGATACTCATTAACTTTGCTGTACTTTGAGGGTCTGTTACTCCCTTAGCCAGCTGCAACTGTTTCCGCTGCATGACCTCCGTACAATTAGAAGGATGTTTTTTTAGAGAACGCATATTTCTTATCAAAATTGTATAATAGTCACGCTCAAGATGTTTTCGCGCACACACTCTATGTCAAGAAGGAAATAGTTTGCTGCAACTAAAATGGCAATGAAGAGATTAATTAACAAAAACTCATTAATTAACTTTTAATTCCTGACCTGGAGGTAGTTGTTTATATTAGAAAGTTGTATCGCGTGCCAATTTATGGCATACACATTTTTTTTAATCGCGAAAGTTACACGTAATTCGTGATATTCATCCTTGAATTTCAAGGACGAAATCGAAACTGATAGCGCCTGACGTGCAGGAAACGTCGCTTCTCTGTTACGTAAGCTCGGAGCTACACGTGAAAAGAAGGTGATGATAGTTTAATGAAGGTGGGCAGAAGCAGAATGTGATCAGGAAAATCTGCAAGCATTCAGAAATACACAAGTAAACAGCTTATTATTTAGGTGCGATGTGTGGTACTTATCTGTAAACATAGAAAGAAAAGGTTGATATTACTGCCGTTTCGGATGCGCGCACCTCGAAAGAAACAAATGAGCACCAAACGCCACATGCAAAGGTAAGGCGATCCGCTGACACAAGTTAGATGACTTGCCAGTTTTCACGAAAAGGTACGACCACGACGCGCCTTCATTCAAATTTCGTCACTCCCTTGTCGCGGGCAGCTCCGGTCTGACGTAACAGAAAAACCGCGTTTTCTGTGTGCCGGACACGATCAGTTTTGATTTAGCCCTTAAAATTTCACAATAAATATCTCGAGTTACGTAAAACTTTCATGATTTCTGAAAAATGGGCATACCATAAAGCGGCACGCACTACAAATTTCTAATATAAACAACTGCCCTCAAGTCAATAAATAAAAATTAGTTAACGGGTTTTTGTTAATTAGTCCCGTCAACGCATTTTTTGTTGCGGCAGAATATTTCCGCCTCGAACTAGAGTACTACTGGAGCGTGACTGTCATAGAGTTTTTTTATAAAAGATATGTACTGTCTGAAAAAAAATCACCCTGTATAGCATGGCAGCAGTATTTTAATAATAATAATAATTGTTGGGGTTTGACGTCCCAAAACCACGATAAGATTATGAGAGACGCCGTAGTGGAGGGCTTCGGAAGTTTCGACCACCTGGAGTTCTTTAACGTGCACCTAAATCTAAGCACACGGGTCTAAACCATTTTCGCCTCCATCGAAAATGCGGCCGCGGCGGCCAGGATTCGATCCCGCAACCTGCGGGTCAGCAGTAGAGCACCATAACCACTAGACTAGCAGTATTTTAACGAAGACCTGTAGGTCGCGGGATCGAGTCCCGGCCTCGGCGGCTGCATTTTCGTTGGAGGCGAAAATGTTTGAGGCCCGTGTACTTAGATTTAGCTGCACGTTAAAGAACCCCAGGTAGTCGAAATTTCCAGAGCCCTCTACTACGGCGTCTCTCAATCATATCGTGGTTTTGGGATGTTAAACGCCAAATGTTATTATTAGTTTAACGAAGAAAACGGCAAAATGTGTATACAGCTACACGAAATATGGCGAATGTACGACAAGACTAGGCTTGCCTTCACTGCCTTCTTCCTGTCGCATCATTGTGAGCGTGCCCTTCTAGTGCCTGGCTTCAGAACAGCTGCACGAAGGTGCAGCTATTCTAAAGGCCTAATGTGCCATTTTTTCTTCAGATCTATATCAACAGGCAAAGGTCTCGTTTTTCCGTTTGTCTGGAAGGACAACCCACCAGCCAGCGTTGACCAGTATAGAGGGTTGGGAGCAAACTCGGGCAAACTGTGCAGCACAAACATCACCTCAAATCTCAAACAATCGAGGTGATGAGAAGCGGTCAAACAAAAAGGAACAGTGCTGAAGTGACTTATATACATATTAAAAACAACAGCTGATTATGGCACGAAATTGGGACAATTAAGGTGCATTGTAAAAGAATGTCAAATGAGGTACCCTGCTGTAAAAAGTGCTAAATATTCATTGCAGAGTATGGCGAATAGAATTCAAATAGGATACAGCGAGTGTTTCGAGGTATAATGACGAAGCAATAATTGCTAGAGATTTATGAGCGAAAAGCACAATGCGATTAAGCGGTGCTACATAGTGGGAGATCACGGATTAATTTCAACTACCTGGAGTTCTTCAACGTGCACAAATCAGAGGGCATGGGAGTTTCTGTATCTCGCCCCCTTCTAAATGCAGCTGCCGGGGTCAGGAATAGAACCCGCGTCCTTGGGCTTCGCAGCGTAACGCTTCCAAGTCCATTTTAAAGGATTTTTGTCCACTGCCCACAACATCACTGTAGACTGTATCTTTGTGTTGAAAATAATAACGAACTGAACCACGGCTGGTATAACAAAGGCATCCAATATCCACGAAACACAGCGTTTGAGCAGTATGTTTACTGCCATTATTACTAGCCGGTGTTGTGTTTACTATTAGGTACTAGCACCACACCACATTAGACAAAGCAAGTATCACAGGAGGATGAGGTTATGCTCGTATGCAGTTTGTGGACAAAAAAAAAAAAACTACAACTTTGAAGTGAACTCACATTTACCTTTGTTGCATGATAATTTTTAGCATCATAAGATCAAGTCACCACTGTTTCAATTAAATGAAACCGTGCTACAAAAGCTATTGCATCAAAGTTTTATAGCAGTTACGCACGCACGGACGCGCGCGCACGCACGCACACACACACACACACACACACACACACACAAACAAACAAGCAAACACGGCGAGAAGTTCGAATATGCAGCGAATAAATACGTAATAAACGTGTTTCAACGTCTGGGTAGCAAAGGAAAGAAACACTAAATTCTAGAGTTTCACGAGCCAAAATCATGATCTGGATATCAGGCATGTTCGGGCCGGGTGCATTAGATTGATTTTGATCAGCTGATCTTACCCTTCAAATCTATATCGGTGCAACGTTGCTCTACGTGTCACCACACTCGACTTGCAACCGAGATTTCAACTCGCAATTTCATGTTTTTCTGGCATCTATGGAATAAGGAAACACGATATTGGCGCGCACCACTCCGTTTTACCCGCTACTGGATAGTCCAGTGCGGTTTTCGTCGTTGCCAAGCCATTGAAACACGATAGCAAAATCCGTGCAACTGGAACATCAGAAAGACAAGTGGCAAAGCTACGTGTGAAGCGAATAAAGGAGTTGTAGGCAGAAGCCGGCAGAACTCACCTGAAATCTATAACGACCGTAGGAGCGTCGTCCACAGGCTTCGTCTGTCGGTGCCACTGGGATCCGTCATGCGCTTCCATCTTGCTCAGGCAAGTTCACGACGAAACGAAGCTTACTGCAGGGACTTCTCCGTCCGGAGGCTGCTTTTCCCAAACACTGAGTGACACTGCTTCAGCCAGTCACGGCAAGCGTGAGCCGACGACACGATACTACGCCACGAATGCATAGCACGGAAGGAAAGTCACGCAAAACGATCAGCCAGACACGGCAAGAGCGAGCCGACGATACGATACTACGCCACGAATGCATAGCACGAAGAAAGTCACGCAAAACAATCACTTGCAATCACGCCTGACGACACAGGTTATTCTGGCGGACTAAAGAACGACCACAACGAGACGGATCACGAACAATGCCGTCTAACCAGTCTAACGACGCCAGGCCAAAATGGCTGTCTCGTATTGATGGCTTCGGCTTTGGATTAAAGTAGCCTCCACGAACGCCTAAATGGTTTCGGTTTTGTTTTGGTGCTATAGAACACACATCCATGCATAGTTAAAGCTCTATTGAATAATATCAGGGTGGAGGAGGCGAAGCGTGCCCTGTGTGTGTCTGTAAGGGCTGTACGGTGGGAGGGGGCGCAGGTGAACGTGCATCCCCTGCTCTAGGGGCTAGGGAGAGTGCGGTGAGGCCGTGTGTGCGTGCCTAGCTGTGCTCAACGTTTGCTGAGCGATTTGGTGGCCCGCGCGGATTATCGTGAAGATATAGTTTAGCTGTGGCGGGCAGAAATGATGACCACGCGAGCTATAATTCTGGTAGTATTGTCGCTCTTTAGGAGACGCGGTAAAGCGTCGCCTTGATAACCGGTGTGCGCGGTTATCATGCCAGCTTTGCGGCACATGTTTTTACGGCCGTCGAGTTAGATGTGTTCCCGATCGCCAGTGCGTTCAACACCATGCACGTCCATTTCACTAATAAATGTATGTTTTCTGCCATACATGCTGTCGTAGGAATCTACAAACCTCGCTTGCAAACGTGCGAAGATTCGCAAATTTGTCAGCGCTGCCATTGTTAAACGTTGTCATAACTGAATGTTTCGCTTGGGGGCAAGATTTTTTAAGAACCCTGTTTACTTGTAGACGTTTTCGAAGCGCCGTTTCAGCAATATCGTAACTGAAGCCATAACACAATACGTGCGTAATTCCACATTTTACGAATCCATGTTATATATTCTCAACCAAAATTTTTCGGTATACCACAAGCCAAAGCAGCGAACTGTATCTTGGTCGCAGCCAGTGAAGCTTTCTTTTTTAAAAAAAACCCACCCTGTATATGCAGAACCATCACTGACTCCCTTGGAGCAAGGGAGTCATCTATTTCATTCAGGAGCGTCGACCAGAGCATTGTGACTCCCCTTAGAAAAAAAGGTGGTCATCGGCTGCCACAAAGAGAGTCAAGCAGACGTGACTCCCTTTTGACTCTCTTTTTTTTAAGAGTGCACGTGCGCGGCACAAAAGCGCGACGAGAACGACGTTACGCTTGGGAACCTTGTAGTAACCGTCCGTGTCAAGTAGAGAGGCTGCAGCCACACGAACGAGATCAGAGGTCGACGTCAGGCTGGCGAACACGCAATTTCCTTATTCGAACGGCACAAGTGGGGGAGCCAATCGGCCACGACTCGGCCACAGTTTGCCCCGGAGGCGTACGTGCGTGCGCTCCCAAGACGGCATCGCCACGACCGTTTCTTTGTTTCTATACGGCACATTGGAGCCGCGTCCGGTGATGCAATCGTGGAGCAGTATTGGAAACCCCGGCTGAACGTCGGATCCGCCTGATCCGGCGTTTTGTGGATGAACATCTCAGCGACCCGACACGTAAGTTTTCTTTTGCTGCGTAACCCGCCGCGGTGGCCTAGCGGTTATGGCCCTTTACCGCTGACCCGAAGGTTGCGGGATCGAATCCCGGCCGCATTTCGATTGAGCGAAATGTTAGATGCCCGTGTGCTTAGATTTATGTGCACGTTGAAGAACCCTAGATGGTCGAAATTTCTGGAGCCCTTGACTAAGGCGTCTTTCATAATCATATCGTGGTTTTCGAACGTCAAAACCCTAACAATTAGTTTTTTTCTGTCTCGTGTTCTATTCGATAGTGAACGACCGTTTATTAGAAGTTACCCGGTTCACTGTAGAACGTGCGAACGTGACTGAACCATACGATGTAAGACACCGCACTGCAACTTCATCATAAGGTGTGTACCACCTGCAAAACAACCAGTAGTGAAAAGCAGGGTACTTCGCACCCGTGGCACGCGTGGAACTCTCTTGAAAGTGCGTCATTGCTAACTACACCGTAGTTAACGGGTATGCGATGCACGTGTCCATTAGTCAAAGCGCATAATTTACGGTTTACGCTCAGACAAGTGATGTTCGATCGCCACCCGCGTAAACTGTCAGTTCGCATCGTAGGACTTTCGCACACTCCTTCGAAAGACATCAGGGAGCATTAAAACATTATGCCCGCCAGATTTATAAATTACGCCTATCGGCTGTGCACGCAAAAGAAAGCAGGCTGGGTTTGGGATCTTCAGTAAGCTAAGCCGCCTCACCGAATATATTTCCTAAACTCACTTAAAAGATTGCTCCGCAGTGCGTCTTTTTATGCGCCCGCTTTTCCGTCGACAATTGCGGCACTAAATTAAAACAACGAAAATAAACGAGACGAACCACAGGGACGGGAGCAGCTGCTTGAACACATTTGCCAATAACATTTAAGATTCTACGTCTACATGTATCATGGCGGGTATCCACTCGTACCAGCCTTGTCCTTTTCTCAGGTGGTGCTTCATTATTGATGCGCTTTTAAATGAGAAGCATTTCCTAGCGAACCTTTGGAACTTTGAGCGTTTCTATCTATCTATATATCTATCTATCTATCTATCTATCTATCTATCTATCTATCTATCTATCTATCTATCTATCTATCTATCTATCTATCTATCCGCCTACGTCATGGTGCTCTCATGATTGCCTCCTTAACTTGGTGTAGACCAAAATCGGCATGGGATGGTAAGAGGATTTGACGAATATGACTATCGGGTCAGGACATGAATAACGTGAGCATCCTGTCGCGTACGTCGTCAGACCTTTTCCTCCAGATACCTGTGGCAAATACCCGTTTACCACGGGCCGCGGTGTACGGGTATGCGCCACAGGTGATTGACAGTTTATATCTAGTCAGGAACGATGATAACAGACATTGGTAATTTAAATGCGAGAGCGTTAAGAAAAACATGACATCAGCAGCGTTGACCAGACGAATGGAAATAATGAAAATTAGCATCCCAGCAGGAATCGAACCTAAGCATTCTGCGTGGAAATCAGGTACTCTACCACAGAGCCACGCCGGGTCTATAAACTGGTTTGGAAAAACAGCCTACGCAGGCGTAATGGCGATGCAACGTCAATTGTGGTTGTGGTGCTGGCTATCCAATTTTACCAGAAAGCAATTAACACTGCATATGTACGCCTACGATACAGGCATTGCATCAGATTAACGTCTGTGGTTCCAGTGTTCGCTCCGCTTTTAGAGCAGTGTAATAAACATCACACTTGTATTCCTGTGATTCAGCAAGCTATATAGAAGCATTGCTCGACCCCGGACAAATACATTAACGAAATTTACGTATGTTTTGGGACGTTAAACCCCAGATATTATTATTAAATTTACGTATGATATATTCACATGATTGCACCATAAAGCGCACATAGTTTCGATAATAATGACGTATGTACTCTAACGTGAGGGCTGACGTTAGGTCGTGCCATAAGTTACCCTTCAAAAGCCAGTGTTGTCGACGTGCCTGGTAAGCCCACGATGTGCGCACAGCTATTGCGCTTACAAAAACACGTCGATAAACCTCGTAACGCTTGGCTCAAAGCCATAAAATACAGCATAGAAGTACTCGCTGACTGCTTCGCATTGAAACCGATTCCCACAACGTGTGGGATCTGCCGAACCTTTTCGCTGAAGCAATGTTTTACGCAATGATTCACGCAATTAGACTGTCATATACGCAATCATTTGGGCGATAGAGGCCTTAACCTGGAGTGCGGCTCTCGAGTGCCGCCTCAGCTCTGTGTTGTATGTTCCCATAGCGCATTCCCACAAATAAAAATTTTATCCTGCCTTATTAGGCCGAGATCGTGCGGTTATACTACGGGATGAAAACAACTAAAAAACACGAGAGGAGACAAGGAAACTGTGAAGACTGGTTCAAGACATGCAATCGCTGCGTTTTATTGGCACTCAGGCATAAACTTTCCTCGTATTCGCAGTCTTTTTCGTTTGTGCCGCAATTCTAGCTTCAATGTTTACGCAAGTGGCAGGATGTCATCATCTAATCTCTAAATGTCGCTTTCTTAAAATGCTCTTTGAACGTGCAAACGCCGCGTTAAATCAGGAGAGGGGGGTATAGCATTCGCGCAGTAAATTAAGTACTAGATTTCACCTGATGGCCCCTCCCTGTGTGGTCCGACAAAAGTATAGCAATCCGCCGCATTTGAAGCACCTCGGGATTTTTACGTATCTAACCATTAGCACGCCCTGGGTAGTTGTCGCGCAATACCTCTAGCCGCCACAGTGGAGCAATGATTGTGGCATTTTTCCTTTTATGCACAAAACTCGATTCCCGACCACGGCGTTCGCATTCCGGTGAAGGAAGAGTACGTACAAGAACAGCAAGTGCAGTTGACAAGCATGAAATTCTATCGTCTGGTTAAGGGCTTAAGTCCACGTTAAAAAAAGCAGGTGATGTCAATATCCGTAGACCCAAACTCCACGGCGTACTTCACGGCCCTGTAGCGTTGGTTTGAGACGTTGAACCCCGTGAATCGAGCAAGTCGCAGCGTCAGCCGCCTAACCGGCACGCTTTAGTACAGTCTCAAACCTTGCTGGCTCAGCTGTCGATTATTTACTTCTGAATTCACTTGCGTCACCTTGAGTTAATACCCACGAGATTGTCAGAAACAACACTACAGAAAACAACCTCGACCTGACGCTCCCTCTACATTGCTTTTACTTAGTGACGCGTTATACGCGTGATTAACACTAATGCGCCAACTAACAGTTGCAGTGTTCACTCATATATTAGTGTCCAATGACTGCGTTCTGAACATCTCATATAAAGAGGCACTGTGCTCAAGCTGCAAGCCTTTCAGTGGCATTACCACACAAGAGCTTCTTTAAAAGGTTCGATAAGAGGTGTTTGTATGACTCCCACTCCGGAATACCTCATGAGAGATGCCCGGTGTCCTCGTTTCCTGATACGGACCTTTTGTAGACGATCATCTATCGGTGATTGAATATTTCCGAAGATCTCTCTCTCCCCTCTCTCTCTCTCTGTTTATTGATAACCGCAGCCAGAGCTTTTCGTTGAACGGCATGTTTAGAGACCAGAGTGATCATATCTCGACCTAGACAGCGCGTTCTTCTGTTGACTCTACCGCGAGGTTCGGCGACCATACGGTTCGTCAAAGCCACCTCTCACAGGGGACTCCAGGGAGAAGCAGAAAGAGCTCCGTACATCTTAAGTGGTCCGCTCCTTCTGAGCTAATCTCAGCGAGCGAGCTGTAATCGGACAGATACGAGCGCGCGTCAATAAGCGCTTGCCAACGGAGCGAGAGCTCAGCAGAGCCAAACTCAGTTTACGATGCGAGTCGCCAAGGCATTGCGGTACCCTTTCCGAGATCGCGAATGAATGTCACTGAGACGCATCTTATACTTCGCGGTGGCAAGTATAGATACTTTTTTTGTATAGAGCGCGTGCGGTGTTAACGTCCCTGTGTTTCGAGGTCATGTGATACATTTGTGCCCCGGAGACTCACTTAGAGTTGTCGCTACAGCGTCGGTACAGTGAAGAGAAGAGCGACCTTTCTGAACCTTCAAACCTTTTCAACCTGAGTTGTTCCCGGTGCAGTGACCTTGTTCTCTCCCTTTCCCGTTCTCTCACCCTCACACTAGCTCTTCGAAAAAGAAGAATATTTCACAACTGTTAGCCGTATGCGTACTTCTGAGCACGCAAACTGAACGTTCAATTACCCCTTCCTGATCGGTTCATGTTTTCAGTAAAGGCTCCCGTTTGACAGCTCGCTGCAACTAATCGACGAGTCATCTAAAACATCCCGTCCTCACTTTATTGTCATCTTCGACAGCTTTAGGCGCCTTCTGAGCTCAAAGGCACTTATCTGTTTCCAGCCCTTCCGAACACCTCCTGCGAATGGTACTGCCGCAACACGGCGACCGCACACAAGTCGTTGTCCTCCGTAGGCCTCTTCCAACAGGGCCGGTCTTTGAGTGCAAACGTCTGTTGCCGCTGGGCGTGAGACCACAAAATAAGAAATTTCCTGCCAAAATTGTGTCCCCCGTCGACATCCTGGGACTGCCTCGTGCTTTACGCTGTGTATAGTGTCGAATAGCCATGGAATTCGAAGACGTGATCGACAAGCTTGGAGGCTACGGCCGGTTCCAGCGGCTCCTCGTCTGGGTCTACCTGGCGCCGGCGTCCCTCCTGATGCCGGGCTACTTCATGAACCAGATCTTCATGCTCTCTGTACCCAAGCACTCGTGCGTGCTACCCGACCTGGCGCTCACGTTCAACTTTACGGACGCCCGCGAGCCGGATATACTTCGCAAGTTCCTTGTGACTGACGACGAATGCAGCTTGTACGCCTTGGACTCCATCAACGAGAGCCTGGCGCGCGGTCTCCTGTCGGCTGCGAGTGCCAGCGACACTGGCGCTAATGTCACCCGTCTGCTTCATGGTGTGGAGAAGATGGCCTGCACGGAGTTCGCCTACGATGACACCAACTATGAAAGCACAGCTTCCACGCAAGTAAGGAACCCCAAATTTCACCTATGGCATATTCCACAAGCTTTTTTGTACACAAGGCTTGGCACAATTGTCAACGTAATTACGGATTTTCTTATTATAGCACTCTGTAGCTTGTGCGCAGCCTTGAAGCGTTGAACCCTGCAATTCTCTAATGCTTACCACATTCATAGATTCAAGTGTGTTTTTATGTTGCACTAAAGCTACAAGCCGGAATAGTCCAGCAACTTTCTGAGATGCCCTTACATTGAGCTATGCTGCAGGCTTCAATTACCTGTGGGCAGTGGCGTAGCCAGAAATTATTTTCGGGGGGGGGGGGGGGGGGGGGGCGTTGGCGCGCCCTTGATCCGTCGTGGGGCGCGGGCAGGTAATTAAAGCATGGTCGAATGTCATTTTGTGCTTTGTATCCCATGGTAGAAAAAATTTCGGGGGGGGGGGGGGCACGAGCCCGGTGTGCCACCCCCTGGCTACGCCACTGCCTGTGGTACGTAACGTAAAATTTTGCAGTGAAAAGCGTCCATGACTGCCGAAGCCGTACAAACATGCGCCGAATGCCTATATTCCTGTTTCTACGTGGAGCACCAACTCTGGGCTGTCCAGCGAGCCGAGGAAGCCGCCAAGGGCCAGACACCCTTGGCCGAAGCTTAGGCGGCGTCCAGGCCCTTCCCACCAATTCGCAGGGTGCCTAATAGAGTTCTTTGATCCGATCTGTTGCTAGCCTTACATACAGTTATTGCTTACAATCATCGGTCCCACTGTGACGCAAGCACGAACGGTAACAAAGGCATCACGGCTTCCAACTACGCGCTTATAAGCTCTACCATTCTGTCAATGTGCTAACGCGACTGGTCTCATGACCATTCCCAAAACGAAAGGTCGACCAGCGCTTTGGGCTTAGTTGGCGCAGGAAGCAACGAAAGAGTTGCTGCAGTGTTTATAATGAAAAGGGAACGACATAGAGTGTCATATGCACTCCACTATTGGAGAGCAGCATGCCGTCCCGGTCCACTCGCATGGCTGGAAATAACAGTTGGTCAGAGACTCGGTGTACTGTGTCATGCGTGCACGAAGTTAGCGTTCTTCGTCCCTTTGTTTCTCTCAAGTTTACTACCGTTTCCTTCTCCCAGTGAAAAGCAGCAAACTACCCACGTCCGGTAAATTCCCTGCCTTTTGGTGTTTCTTTCTTTATCAAGACATTCTATTAATATACATCAAATTCTATGAAGTAACTGAACCTAGTCTAGTTTCTTCTTTGTCACTTGAAATCGGGTTGTGTTTCTGCGAGGTCCCACAGCTTACTGTCACTCCTTTTTCAATACGATTCAACATCAAACTCTTTACTTCAGTGGGACTTGGTGTGTGATCGAGCCCATCTCCCGAGCCTCGTCTTCACGCTTGGAAGTGTTGGCAGCGCCATAGGAACCGTCCTCTTAGGCACGTTATCCGACAGGTGAGTTCGCAGAGATCATTTTTTAAAATGAAGGGATTCACTATAGCGATACCGTTTTATTATTGTACGCCTTTTACGACACTTATTTACGACCCTGTGTCACAAACGAGCGCGTAATAAAGCGCGCGCGCGGCCGGTTTCAAACAGCAGCGCGCGAGCCGCTCGCCCAAGAAGCGCGAACGACGAAAAAATAAGCATCAAAAGACGCCGACGCGCCGCATCCTCCTCACCCACTCGAGCCAGACGCAGACAACGCGATCAAACGCCCGGCAAAGCCTGGAAGTTTCTAGAGAGAAGCGTGACGCATTGCCGAGCGACGCCGCCGCGATTCGAACCTACGAGAAAGCTCTCGCCCTTTCCCTAGCTTCGGCTGTGCTACACGCCGGAGAACGCTCCCGACGCTTCTAGAACCCTGGGGAGAGGAGATAAAAGCGTGCGACGACAATCAGGCAGACAGACAGAGAAGGAGTGAGTGAGTCAGTCGGCCCGGTGATGGTGAAGTTATGCTAAGTGTGGCTCCGTTAGCCAAAGAAGTCGTGTTTATGATGGTGTGCGGTCAGTCGATCGTCAGTCTGGAAGAAGTGGATGACGACGCCGTGTGAGCCGTGACAAGTTACGACGACGGTTGAGCTACGACGATCAACGCTGGAGCTGGCCTGAGTGTTTCCTAGAAGAGAAGCATTCGATTACCGTCCAAGAATTGTGGACTGGATACGCCGTTGTACGTTCGGGACTTCAACTGTGCTTCAATAGTTGTAATGCATGCAATTGCATCTGTAGCCTGTGATCTGTTTGTTTAGCTCCCGTTGTGTAAAGACCATCTGAGTTATATTGTGAAGTTGTAACTGGTACCAGCCGAGTGTACATGTGTTTGTAATATTTGTATTGCCTTAACTGATAATATATTTCATTTCCGTTTGTGTTATCGACTCTCGGCTCTGACTCGGTCTTTGGACCACAACCACCGTTCGCTGTCGCACCAAAAGGACCAACTCAAAATTGTCCGCGCTTTCGTGGTGCGTTTTCGGAGGGCCGAGACGCCAGCCCTTGTAATGCGCCCGGCGATTTCCAACCCGATTAACGGGATCAGTGACACCCTGTAACGATACAAAATATCGTTTGATTCAAGAATTCTATCAAATAACTATTAAGAAAAATGCAAGTACATCCTTTGCCGAGAAAAAGTTGGAACCGAATGCTTTCATTTTATTAGTTGTTTTTTTCCTCTGGTGCATTTCGCCTGTGTGTGCGTGTGGAACGGGGGGGGGGGGGGGGGGGTAGGACACTGGAATCGACAGAGTCGCGATCATGTCGAACGGTTTCAGTAATTGCCAAAAAGCAGTGTTTGAGCATTAAGTGCCTGACCAAATAAGCAGATGCCCAACTCACCCAACGATACCAGCTACTCTGAATTACGGAACCGGGAAGAGGAGATGATGCTAGTGGTGATAATGATTATGATAATGAAGAGGATGACGATCAATAATAACAAGATGTGTGACGATGACGACAGAGTGACGAAGCAAAGTACGCGCAATTATGGTTATAACCTTGACTTTATACTCGCACATATTTACATAATTTTACGTATGCCTTAAACGGTCATAGAACTAAATTTATAGTAGCTCCAAGGGCCCAACATAAACTACCTCTGAGAACGGTTGGCATGCGGTACCATCTAGGTAAACGTATCAGAAAACTTCGGTCCCTTTTCCATTTTATGAGGGCAATCACATCTCAATCAGGTCCTCAATAAAAGCCCAATAGGTCGTCTAACTTTAGAAACTTTCAGAACTTTAAGAGACCGTTTCGATAGCGATCAAGGTTCGAGACGTGAATAAATGTAGCGCGCCTAAGCACACGTGGTTGTACTTTGCTACGCGATAGAGGAAACATTCCCAGAAGGCAAGTCCCTGGTCAAACGACTAAGAGCCATGAAGTTATTACCAAGCGTAGAATCGGTTACCCGGAAAATTTGCAGAGTACACGTGGATTTCGGCCACCGCACGTTGCTGCTATGCTGTGCACTCGTGCTAGTGCGCGACCATATAGTCCCCCATCTTTACCGCAACACAGGCTCGAGTAAACATCAGCGTCTCTAATGATGCGAGAATCTTCGTCCGTCTTTGAGTCGTACTCTTTCTTTTCTTTATTTTCCTTCCTTTTATTCTTGGCTATTCCTTTAAAAGGAACCCGGGAACTTCGCCAGGCGCGACCCCGAATGGGATCTCAAAACTGCGCCGGGACGAAATTATTCAAATTCTCTCCCCGCGCATTTCAAACGGCGACGTCTTGGGCTTCCCGAAATGCATGCAAATACCAATCGATGGGAGGAACCAGGACATTCCTTAATAATCCCTGCAGTCTAAGAGACCCGAACATGGGAGCTCATGCAAATCAAATCCTTATGCAAAGTCAGACGTTGGTCCCGTTTTTCTTCAAATCTTTCGTGTTATCTTTTTTTCGTCCCTTGCTCACTAGGCTTCTGCGGCATTCAAAATATCAGGATATCGTTTTGCTTATCTTTTCAGTCGACTTCCTTACATTGTGCCTTGGCACGTGCAGTAAAACGACCGTATGATCCCTAGAAAATAGCCTGTAATAAGATGTAACTATCCCGTGGGGCAAGGGACCTACCGTAATATAACCCGCAAATACCAGGGCGGGCCACTTGGCATAATATTATTTAACATAATCCAAGCGCCAAGGGGTTCAGAATAAGGTTAATGAAGGCTTGGCTAGGATCCAGGGATCCACCGCTGGAGCTTCGACTTTTCTACGTTACAGAAACAGTACTGAGTGGCCTATCGGGGTAGTGGTACGGTTTAGTTGGTTTTCCACACTGATAAGGTGGTCCAACGTGAAGCAGGAAAAAAAGGAGATTGAAAAGACGAGAACGAGGCGTGGTGAAAGCGCTACATCACCCAAAGAAAACGCTGCAATTATTTGGAGCAACGTTGTAGGCGTGCGCAAGAAACCTGTTACATTCAATGATTTTCCTGCGAAGTTACTAGAGAAGACTGGCGTTGGTGTCTATGGAAGCAGCAAGCGGGAACTACAAGTTGATCGGATTCACTGCCCTGAATGCTTTGCCTAAGGTGCTCTCTTTTCCCTGCTTTTATATAGAGGTGGCCGATATTCACGATATACGTACCTTCTATAGTATATATGTCACATGCGCAACGCATACACTGTGAGGTTGCCAGTGTGGAACGGACGCGCACCGTACGTAGTGACGGCTAGAACCACCTGCTGCGTTAGTTTTGTACAAATACTTGACCTAACAGAACACTGAGAACCTGCCCGTCATCGCGTTGCTTATTCCAGAATCGGCCGGAAGCCGGTGTTTCTCCTGACCGTGTTCATCGCGACCGTGTTCGGACTCTCGTCCATCCTGGTGACAAACTTCATCGCCTTCGCCATGCTGCGTTTCATGAACGCCAGCGTCATGCCGCAGATATTTCAATTGCCCTACATCATTCGTGAGTTCACTTTTGCCTCCTAGCGTACCTTTTACAGACGTGTCTACAACTAAGTGAAAAAAAAAGATTTTTCTATCTAGCCACATTTACCTAGCCACCTTCGTCAACAAGACGCTTTAGCAAAAGCAGTCGCATAAAGAAGTTTGTCTCCGTTTACCGAACTCTTTGATGTTTCAAAAGCAACGGCAAGTGGACACCTGCAAGAGAACCCTTAAGCAGCGCGTTGACATATCTCGTAAAAGTATAGAAAACTAGACGAATTAGCAGGAATTCATTATGGAAAGTATTCAGCGCATCCACAAAAAAGACATTTTTCTGCCCAGGTGTTCGTTACGTCTTTGCCTGTTGCGTGCGCACTGAATACCTTACATAATGAATTCCTACCAATTCGCCCAGTTTTTTTATACTTTTACATTAGGAGTATGAGCACATCATCCAGAATTCGAGCGCGCTCAATCATGCCTCACCCCATGCACCATTGTCCAAGGTGGATGTGCAGTAAAGCCCGTGCATGCTAACATAGATGGCTACTTGTACAATCACTCCCTTACACTGCGCGCACGCGCAGTGCTGGAGCTTGTGGGTCCCGGGCAGCGTACCCTGATGCTGGGTGTCTGCTGCATCTCGTGGACCGTGGGCCTGTGCATACTGCCGCTCATCGCCTACCTGTCGCGCTCATGGATCCTGCTGGGCATCATCTGTTCATCGTGCGCCATACCGAACCTGTTCTATTACAAGTGAGCACGCCACATATCCTTGACAAGCTGCGCCGAGAAAATCTAGATTTTACTTAGGGTTAGTAATAGCGCCACGAAAGACAACTAACACAAGAGAGGAAGACAAGCGCAGTCTCTCATTCCGTTATGCTATAGTTGCCTTTTGTTATGCTATCCGCAACGGTGGCCTTGTGGTTGTGGTACTCGATTGCGGACACGAAGATCGTGGGTTCCAATCCCAGCCGCGACGACCGCATTTCGACAGAGGCGAAATGCTAGGGGCACGTGCACTTGGATTTAGGAACACCAGACGGTGAAACTTTCCGGAGCCCTCCACTACGGCGTCCCTCATAATCATATCGTTGTTTTGGGACGTAAAATCCTCAAAGTTAATATTTTGTTATGCTAGTTATTTGGTTACCTTTTGTTGTCAATCATACTATTTGCGGAACCCCCCATGGGCGCCATGTATCGAAATCCCGACACGCCATTGACCGAAACAGCGGAGACTGCTGATTGTCGCGCCAGCTGTAGGCGGTAAAACAAGCTAATAAATGACATTTTGGGGTGTTGCGTTGCACAAGCCCACAACGATGCCGCATTGGTGAAGCGAGCGGTGTGTTTACATTTGCGGCTTATATTTTGCAGATAATACTGCGGACATAGACCTCTCTTCCACCTCTCTTGAAAGCACTTCAAGCTATCTTGCCGCGGCAACTCGTGCAGTGACAGCGAAGTCTGCAGTGATCGCGGTGACGTAGCGTGTTTTTTGTCGTCGCTCTCAGGTGGCGCGTCAATTTGCTATCCTTCGCAAAGTTTTTCATGGGAATGTCCGGATTTCGGAACACCATTTCGCAACTGGAATTATATAAGAACTAAGGCGCTAACTTACTTCTTCCATCACACTTGCACACTAACTATATTAATTATTTTCTTACTCACCGTTACCCTTATTTCTCTCGACAGACTCATTCCCGAATCACCACGGTGGCTTTTATCCCAAAACAAAATCAAGGACACAACGGCCATTCTCAAGCGGATCGCGAAAACCAATGGCGTGGAAGTGCCGGAAGACCTCGCATCGGATCTCACGGTTAGCCAATAAACTTTATCCCGAGATCTCCACCACTCGTATATTCGCAGTGCCCAGCGTTGAAACAAACGCGCCATTTGTGAGAAGTATCTAACAAAAACAGTCACAGCTTTGGCGCAAGGCCGAAGCAATGAATGCGATAGCAACAAATTGGAATGTTGTACGAAGTAAGGCTAGCAGCTAACTCGTTTATGATTACGTCTCGCGTAACTCTATACGACTAGCGTGAAACGAATTTTGCTCAAGAAACAAGGGAAATGCCCTTCACAATAGATTAGCAGCTCGCCAACGCTCTGGCATAAGGGAACACGGCCGCTCCAGGGAGCGAAGCGGTTTTCGTGCTGCCTGTCGCCTCAACGCGAAGTAAGTGATAGGACCACGGCACGTGCAAAGATAGGAGCCGTCTACCAATATCTATCGAGATAGCGCGCGCGACCACACCCATTTGATCAAGGTTCACAGTTGCTGCCCACTGACGCAGCCCCCACCCCATTTCCCAACGGCACCCTTTCATGCTCCTTCGCCCGACGGAGTCGACCGGCGCGTTTCATCTGTGCTTGAGCCGCGCTCGTCTGCAGCCTCCGCAAGCTTTCGCTCGCATACAGAACATACGACGAGCGGGGCGATGTTATCAATTTGGACTTTGTACGGAACATGACGGCGACGGCAACAAGGCGCCTCGATTTTCCATATAATTGATATCGCAATAAAAATTTAAAGCTTCAATCGCCTATTTGACCTATTCATATATGTTGCTTTGTTCTGCTTCTTTCATTTACTTCTACTTTATACCTTAATGCGTTGTTCTTTTCTTCTTTCTTTCAAGAAAGTACAAAGAAAGATTGCCGAAGAGAAGGAAATCGCAGCCTCCAGGACTTTCGACCTTTTCCTGAAACCTCGCATCCGTAGGAACATTCTCATCATCACAGTGAGCTGGTAAGTGTGCACTTTAAAGTGATCGTTGTATTTTATCTCAGAACAATTTTTCGCGCCGCCATTCTAAATCAATTTCCACGCCCAGTTACTCTATCTTACGAACTTCACTCATAATATATTTTTTTCGCATATGTCACCCCTTGGAAGCGCTACGAGAGCTGTCGATTGATTCGCCCTAGCGCTGCAATCTGGGAGCCTCGTGGTTAGTTCAAATGGTACAGCTACGTCCCCGAAAAGGCATTGAAGGTCCCTGGTTCAAATCCCGGACGAGGACGAGTTTTTCCTCAACTGTGAAGCTTCCTTTCTGGGGAGCCTGTATATTGTTTTTTTTCGTAGCTTCAATCTACAAAACGGGTAGATACATGCATTCAAAGAACTTTATTATAGTCCTGAGGGACAAGATTAGAAGGGGATTTTTTAGGGGCGAAGCTCCTTATGCCGTGGGTCTGTCCATCCTCCGTTTGTTCATTTGTTTGTTTGTAGTAGCCACTTCTAGTTCGTGAGAGGCGCGCGCGCTCTGGTATGCAGTAGAAGAAGAAGACGACGTTGACAAGTGAGACTCTCGTGCGTGTTCGCCTGTGTGGCTTTCTTTCTTCTTTACTACGTCTCGCGTTTTCAACGACGCCCGAAGACAACATGTCAAGCTTGTAGACGATGTGAAACGGGACCCCACACTTACTGCGGTGGACGTTCTCTGTCATACCGAGACGTGGAACGCCAAAAGACCGTATATCAAAGGATACGTTCCAGTCGTGTGCATCGATCATGCAGAGCGTCCTGCAGGTGGTGTGGCCGCATACGTCAAACAAAAAGAAAAGGCACAAAATCTGAAACTACTACCAACGACACAGAGCCGCAACTGTGAATATGCTGCCATCGATTTTGATGGATGCATCATCATGACCATGTACCTTGCACCCAATTTGTCGAGTGGGAATATCAAGACATTCATTGACACGGCATTGTGTAATTATGACGAGTACAAGAATAGACCATTTGTGTTAGTTGGTGAACCGAATGTCGATATTACCGAAAAGAACAATGAGTGGTTAATACAACACACGGCAGCCGAACATGCTCTCACGTGCACGTCCTTTGATCATATGAAACCAACGACCATCCGACGGGCGTGTATAGACCTGGTATTTTCAAATTTCCAATTGCAACCCGTACAGGAACCGCTATCCCTTCATTTCACGGACCATAAAGCCGTGATAATGAAGGGACAACGCAAGCCAAGCATCATGTAATTAGGAAAAATAAAAGTTTGATATTTGTAATATACACACAGTGTTTCTCATTCTTTATATGATAATTGATGGGGCGTTACACAGAAGATTCACGGTTTACCGATGATTCCCTCCGGAGCTTCGCCCCACTCATCATTCACCACGTGGATATGCTGTGATTTTTTTCTTTCACGAACCTTCCTCTACTTTGCAGACTTACTGATTAACCATAACAATGCGAACTCTCACTTGTCCGATAAAACTTGTTTCTGGGCGAGTTTGTTCATACTTGAAAGGTAAATTGGCATGTACAAACTGTACACAAAGACGCAGTAAGAAAAAAAAATACGGACAAGCACCAACCATTCGCGCTTGTCCACGTTTCTTCTCACTGTATCCTTGCGTAGAATTTGAACACGCCAATTTACACCCCGCTTGCCACACACGCAGGGTGGCCAACAGTTGCGCCTACTACGGCTTGCACATTAACGTAACCAACATGAGCGGTAACGAGTTCCTGAACTTCTTCCTGCTGGGCCTGGTCGAGCTGCCGGCCTCGGTTGTGGGCTGGTGGACTATGGAGTATTTCGGCCGCCGATGGAGCAACGTGGCGCTACAGCTACTCGTCAGCGTCGCCTGCTTATCGTCCTGCTTCATACCAACCGGTGAGCATATTCCGGACGTTTCCTGTTCCTGATTATTAAAACGAGCACAAGATAATGTACCTGTCCTGTGGCCTTCTTTGTCTTGTCTCACGTTAGTTCGCGCTCTTTTAAATCCCCATGAATGACAAACTCGCCCAACAGTCCATTCTTCTAAGGTACATTTCTAGTCGCTTGGGCAACTTTCAGTGTTCGACGTTAACCGTTAACAAGTCCTGTTGTTGGTGGCCCCTTTCGTTGCATGTATTTTTCCTGTGGCCTTCTTTGTCTTATCTCGCGCTATTTGCGCTCTTTTCAATCACCATCATAACATCCGATTCCATTGCAGAGGCCGCGGTTGCCGGCGTCACAGCATCTCTGGTGGCTAAGTTCGCGTGCGCTGCCTCCTTCATGATCATGTACCAGCAGGCCGCCGAAGTGATGCCCACGCCGCTGCGCGCATTCGCGCTCGGCGCCTCTTCGGCCTTCTCCTCGGCGTTTAGCATCTGCATGCCCTACATCATATACCTCGTGAGTAACCCGCACCTTTTTGCCCCTATGCTCAATTCTCTGAACGTTGTACACCAAGACCCCTTGTCCCAAGGAGGATTGAGAAAATGCCGGAGGTGATATAAAGTCCCGGAAGTAAAGCCAGACCTCCGCCCTCTTATCATGGGCAAGCTAAAACGTTAGCTTACAGTGATTAAAATGTAGCTGATCCCTCACAGGCCCTATGACTTTGAGACAGCCCATTGTTCCAGACAGATACTGCTCAACGTGTCTATTTGTATTACTGGTTTCCTTAAGAAACCTCAGAGGCTTGGCAAATTTCATCAGCAATCACGGTACCCATACTCAACCGGATATATTACGTCGGGAACAGCGATCTCTTAATAATTAACTTAGCATCTGCGTTTGCACAAGAAAAGCACTTGATCTCTAATCGGTCTTCACACGCAAAGGCTACGTTTTGGAGGTTAACTACGGGCAAATGCTGACTTCACATTTGCCGCCAACAATTTGCGAGAGCTTCCACTCCAGTATTTCTTTAAACCTCCTTGGTTCAATCATGCATCGAAGAGTTCGACCTATAGTACGTATAGAACAAATGGTAAATGATTTAGAGAACTTTGTTATATGGGAAAGCCCTAAGCCATCCCGCTGGCCAACAAAAAAACTCACAGGGTCTCTTATGCACACACCTAAGACGACCAGAAGGCGAAAGCCATCTTTTCCTTCTCAGTCGATTTATCGTTCCTGCGCCGCCACCCTCCGAAAGCTTTCTGCACCTAATATGGATTTGCATTGCCTCCAGGATCGAAGGCACCTCACCTGTTTTCACACTGCCTCCGTGATCGGCCCAACGTTGACCAACTTAAGATGCGCGTGATGACGTCATCGTGTGAGGTCGCTATGGCATCATAATGACGTCCCAAACTGGCACCTCCTTGATCCGACATTGGGTCTGGGCAGGTCAGTGGGGTCGAGTGTCATTTTGTGCTTTGAATCCCATGGGAAAAAAAATTTCGGGGGGGGGGGGAGCACGGGCCCGGTGTACTCCCACCCACCCTGGCTCATGTGACGTCATGGTGACGTCATATGGCGAAGTCATCGCGTGACAATTCTTTTGCATCACTCGTGTGGACGCCGACGGGAGACGCCGACGCGGAACGCCGGTCAATTTTCGCGTTTGATGAGGCATCAATGGCTTTCGCCTTAAACAGGAGCAGCGATATTACAGTGCCATCGGTGATTGATACGAGCACAGTAAATCGCCGGAGGAATGACAGCAACTTCCTTTCTGCTCGTCTCCATATCTGTACCCCTTTTGCATACTCTTTCTCTACTTATTTCTCTCCCCTCTCCAGGACAGCCAACCGGAACTACATTTAGTTAACCTCCCTTCCTTTCTATACATACTCCCTTTATAAGTACACAAACCGAGGATTTATTTTATTCTTCCTCTCCTTTGCATTGCTTCAAACGGCGAAACTATACCCACTTGTCCCACGTGCCACAAGGAAACTCTTTCCATCGCCGCATCATTTATTCTTTTTCTTTCTTTTACTCATCCTTCTTCCTGCTCATCATTATCCACCTCCAAAAGAACTTGTTGCAACGTTCTTTTAGGGGCGAAGCTCCTTAAGGCGGCACCCGTTCGTCCCTCGTAGTTGTCGTAGTCGTAGTGAGTAACCAGTCGTAACGCTAGTACAAGATCTTGACCTCCAAGGTGGTGCCGGTGGGAGATCTTTCCTGTGCGTTGTTGAACAATAAAAAATTCGCAGCGTGCGCGTTAACTAAAAGCCGAATTCTTCTGTCTCTCATTCCCCATTAGCAGCCATTGGCATGTTCCAGTAGGAAACGTTAGTAGAAGTAGAAGTGTAAGTGTTAGCTCAAAGCCGACTTCTTCTGTCTCTCATTCCCATTAGCAGCCATTGTTTACCTCCAAGGTAGTGCCTGGTGAGATTTCTCCTGTGCGTGATTAAACAATAAAAATTTTGTTCAAAACGCCGTTGATTGATGAAATAAACCAACGAAAGACGCCAGATGTTTTGCTAAAAGCAAAACGAAAGAACGCCAGATGTTTCTAAAGCAAAACGAAAAGACGCCAGCTGCTTAACGAAAGACGCCAGATGTTTTCTAAAGCAATGGTTTTCTAAACAATGAAAATTCACAGCGTACATGTAAAATTAAAATGAGCTGCAAGTCGTCATAAGTCATCGAACCTTTAGTATAAACGCGCCCGATCTCACGTCGGTGATGATGTACTGGGCAGAATTCACGGAAGATTCACGGTTTACCGATGAACCTCCGCAGCTTCGCCCACTCATCATCATTCACTCCGTGGATATGCTGTGATTTTTTTTAGGGGCGAAGCTCCTTATAGCGGCACCCGTTCGTCCGTAGTTGTGTGTAACCAGTCTTAAAAACGGAGGGGGCGTGCACACATGAAGGCTCCCTAAAGACAATGCGCTGCGGACAGTACGTGATATGTATCGCCCTCTCCTCTCCTACGCTTCCCCCTCTTTCTCCTCTCCTACGTTCCCCCCCCCCTATCTTGCCTCGCGGCGCAGTGGCGCCGACGCAGGCAGCGTCGCGAGGCAGCGTCGCGGCAGCGTCTTGATTGAAAAAAAAATGACAGCATATCCACGGAGTGAATGATAATGAGTGGGCGAAGCTGCGGAGGTTCATCGGTAAACCGTGAATCTTCCGTGAATTCTGCCCAGTACATCATCACCGACGTGAGATCGGGCGCGTTTATACTAAAGGTTCGATGAGAGTTATGACGACTTGCAGCTCACTTTAATTTACATGTACGCTGTGAATTTTCATTGTTTAGAAAACCATTGCTATAGAAAACATCTGGCGTCTTTCATTAAGCAGCTGGCGTCTTTTCGTTTTGCTTTAGAAACATCTGGCGTTCTTTCGTTTTGCTTTTAGGAAACATCTGGCGTCTTTCTTTGGTTTATTTCATCAATCAACGGCGTTTTGAACAAAATTTTTTATTGTTTAATCACGCACAGGAGAAATCTCACCAGGCACTACCTTGGAGGTAACAATGGCTTGCTAATTGGAATGAGAACACAAGAAGTCGGCTTTTAGCTAACACTTACACTTCTACTAACGTTTCCTACTGGAACATGCCAATGGCTGCTAATGAGGAATGAGAGACAGAAGAATTCGGCGTTTAGTTATCGCGCACGCTGCGAAGTTTTTATTGTTCACAACGCACAGGAAAAATCTCCCACCGCACCACCTTGTAGGTCAAGATCTGGTACTAGCGTTTACGACTGGTTACGCACTACGACTACGAGGGACGAACGGGTGCCGCTTTAAGAGCTTCGCCCCTAAAAAACCGACCGCTCGCGCTGCACAACCGTTCACTGACCACCCCGTATATATAGGCACTGATTTTGACCTCCAGGTAGTGCGTGTGTGCGATTTCTCCTGTGCATGATTAAACAATGAAAAATTCACAGCGTACATGTAAAATTAAAGTGAGCTGCAAGTCGTCATAAACTCTCATCGAATCTTTAGTATAAAACGCGCCCCGATCTCACGTCAGTGATGATGTACTGGGCAGAATTCACGGAAGATTCACGGTTTACCGATGAACCTCCGCAGCTTCGCCCACTCATCATCATTCACTCCGTGGATATGCTGTGATTTTTTATGTAAACAAGTCTCATTCCCTTGACAGGCAATTGTTTTCATAAAAAACGAATAGCATGCGCACAGTCTGAAAATTGTGAAATTTTGCATGCCGGAATTGAGGTACGCCGTGTAAAGAAGTGTAACAAATTATTTTTAATCACCCTGGGGTCCTTTACGTGCACCTAAATTTACGTACACAGGTTTTAATGTACGTAACAGGATTCCCGGCCACTGCAGCCCCATCGAAATGCGACTGCAGTGGCCGAGAATCGCACCCGCGCTCTGGTGCTTAGAAGCGCAATGCCATAGCCCATAAGCCGCCAGGGCGGTTATGCACCGAGTGGGACGAACCGCATAATGATTTCAGTGTGTGGCACGATGACCGTAGCCGTCGCGGAATGGAAGACAAAGCCGTAAAGTGAAGGATGCTGCGAAAATATCACAGGAGGAGAGCACGTGCGCGCAAACCGCTCGAGTTGCGAAAGGTGCTCCTAAGTGTGAGATAGAAGGATAATGGGCAGAATGACAGATAGCCAGGCGAAGCTTGACGCGTTTCCTGGCTCCGCTCGCGCATTGAGTATTTGGAGTCGTCGCATAAGATATTGCGACAAAGGAGGAAATAAAGCATTGCGTCAAAAGGCCCCATATATGATAGCAAACATGCCGCATGGACACAGGAATGTTCGCGGAAGCACAACGCCGTTCAATAAAGTGCTGCTTATGACTGGCGCTGCAGGGTCAGCACGTCTCATAAAGCCGGTGTTGACGTGAAGCAGGAGAAACGCAGTGCGACGTCAAAGTATCTTGGGAGCTACCGTGAAATTTTGCCACAAAGAAGTGCTGGGACGACGCAAAATTTCTGCGACTTATTTGCAACATAATGACACTCCAAGCGCATGATTACATAAGCAGTCGGTGCAGATAGTTAACTCTGTTTTTCCTTCCAACGCTGCGATCTTAATCCAGGGCGTAGTCCTTGTAGTACTGTTCTTTGTTTAGCTTTACATCTGTTCCCCGCAGAATTACAACCCGGTCTCTTGAGGTGCTTAAACCTCTCTCTAAGCGCGGACTCGTATGTGCCCCTCATTACCCCCCCCCCTCCACATACACATCTAATGCTCATTTATACGGAGAAGACAAGAGCAAGCGTGCACACTTACGGGGTGGCTTCTGCCTCCTCTAATGAGTGAGCACAGTCTCGCCCATTTGTCTGCATGTACTGAGTTCACATGCAGGCTGCAGCTCAAGCATAAATGGTCGTTATGTATACGTATTATTATTCATTGGCCCTCGCTTCTGCTTACTGGACATTCGGTGCGACCTTTGCTCTTTTACAGCATTGTTGTGGCACATATTCGACAATATATCTATAGCTGAGAACGCTAGACGGAACATTTAAATCCTTATCAATGCCTAACACTAAAACGACGGCAACCGCGACCCCATTCGCGCACGCGGGTCGGCAGCAGATGCTGCGCCGCATCCTAAACAGCGTCAAGCAGATCGATGCATGTTTTACGCGAAACTTTAAGATGCAGATATGTTTCTTTACGCCTTGAAAGGTCTTTGAAGACGCGTATAAGCGTTCGCGAGTGCAATCTGCCCCGCGCCAGACATGCGGGCAATCGCGAGCGAGATACACGCAGGAACGGCCAGACGCTTTCGAAACGTAACGATCCATTTTGTCGAGACTGCCCCGCTATCGGATAAAAGAGAGAGGCGTCGCTGCACAAACAAAGACGAGTGGGCCAAGTTCTCGCGAAGAGCCAGAGACGGTGCGGAACAAAGAATAAAAGATAAAGCAAATGGCATCGTGATGGCCTCGGCTTATAAAAGCCTTTCAGGTCAAGAGGTCGGCACGAATGACATTCGGGACAGCATGGCATTCGCCATAAGTTTGTCCCTTTTATTTTAAACGAAGCTTTTATAACTCGCAGATTTCGGTAGCGGCGTCGTACGTTAAAAACCCGGCGCCGGCCAGCGCACAGATATGCGGCGCTCGAAGGTGCACCGGTCAAATGCGTTTGTATGCGCCGTTTTCCAATAACTGATGCTATCTCGATCGTGGTCTTATCGGCGATCGGCCGTTTCTGATATCGCAATCTAATCTTTTATCTAGGTGACTTGCCATTTCACGCTGCAACATAGCATTCTTGCCTGGATATGAACGCGTGACCATCGTTGTTGCCAGTAGCATCTAGAAGTGTTGCGCTGCTAAGAACGTGGATGATGGTCTGATTCCCGGCGTGGAGGAAGGAAAATTAGGAGGGAGCATTGCGCCATGAGAAAGAAAGAAAGAAAGAAAGAAAGAAAGAAAGAAAGAAAGAAAGAAAGAAAGAAAGAAAGAAAGAAAGAAAGAAAGAAAGAAAGAAAGAAAGAAAGAAAGAAAGAAAGAAAGAAAGTAGTACGTCAGGCACACACACGCAAAGCTTCGTTGGCCCCGTTTCCCCGATAGGGCAAGGGCTCCTGAACTTTAGCATTTAAATCGCGTCTAACTTTCTCTTTTCCTTCCCCTCGTGTTCTGTCGCAATCCCCACAACATGTGCTCTCACTTTAACACTGCCAGATAGGTATCCTACGTGCGATACACCCTGGCTCTCGTTAACTACCCAGCCACTCTTATAACCTTTACTGCGTGGCTTATCATGCAGAGACGCCATTATCCGCCCCGCCGTGTTCATACATGAAGACAGCCTGTCATTCGCATCGCACTGGTTGACTGTCCTTGCTTTCACAGCAAAACTTCGCCGTAGGTGACTACAAATAACATTTGCAGTAGGTGACAAATGCAGGAATACTATAATTATCGCGTCATACTGCGTGTTTATTTAAAGCACTCATCCTGATAATAAAAAAACGAGCTGTTAAATTAATAAAGTCCTGGGGTTTTAGGTGCCAAAATCACGTTGCGTTTAAGAGGCAAGCCGTAGCGAGGGACAGAAGATTCATTTCGATCACATAAAATTATTTAATCAGCGCTTTAACTATGCGGCCGTTCGTACATTTCATACTCCTTTTGAATGAGGTCGTCGTTGCAGGGAATCGAACACGCGACCTCGTGCCTAGTATCCCGACCGCGAAGCTGTTAATTGCCACCACGATGTATCATAACAGGCTCTCATCATTTAAATAATATTTATTATCATTACTGACATCTTTGTAGGGGCCATTCAAAGCGGTATATTGCTTTGAATGGCAACTGAGACTTGCCTTCAAACTCAGCTCTACAATAATAATAATTGTTGGGGTATTCCGTCCTAAAACCACGATGTAGTTATGAGAGACGCCGTAGTGGAGGGCCCCACAAATTTCGACCACCTGGGTTTCTTTAACGTTCACCTGAATCTAAGCACACGGGCCTCTAGCATTTAGTCTCCATCGAAATGCGGCCACCGCGGCCGGGATTCGCTCCCGAGACCTTCGTATCAGCAATCAAGCACCATAACCACTAGCCCACCGCTAAGGGGAAACTGATGTCTACATCTTTCTTTTTTAAGGTGGGGAGAGGAGGGTAAGAGTGTGAGGGAATGGTTCAAGGCTTTGCGTGCTGATACGGCGCCGATCTGTATGCATTGGCAGCGAGGGCGGGCGTAGTACGCCGTGTCGAGACCGGGTTACTGACGCTGGTGAAATGTAGGGCTTGCGTGTTGTGCCCAGCGCGCCCACTTCATTGCACGTGCAGGCGGAGAGCTTGTTTTTGTCAAGGCGAGACGAGATTGTGCGGCCATGCTGGAAGTTACACGGGACGCGAAAGCCAACGACACTGCTGCCCCGCGGCGCCAACCTTTCTTTTTTTTAACGAAAGTCGTAACGTCGCTCGCTTAGCTAACACCGCCTTTATGGCATCAGTAGTCGTGGCTTTGAAGCATTTCTTGCTGGCTTACAATCGTAAAGGTGTGAAGATTGTGTTCCGCAGTTTAACGGCCTTTATCATCTGCCTTCACGCCTGCCGCCGCCAAAGCAGAATTTTGCATTATTTTTTCCAGCGAGGCTGCTTCTGCGCACCCTGTGCCGTCGGCATCGTTGACTTGGTCACGCTAAAGAAGGTCACCTGATCAGGGTGCAGAGAAGGGGTCTTATGAGGGCTGGAAAGGAAAGGTGGTCACGTGACAAAGCTTACGTAAGGCGGGTGAATGAGATTGTGGTCTGAAAGGTGGGTCACGTGATGAAGCTTACGTAAAGCGGGTGATTCCTGAAGTGGACTGAAAGGTGGGTCACGTGATGAGGCTTACGCAAGGCGGGCGATTCAAAATGTAGATTGAGAGTGGGTCACGTGATGAAGCTTAAGTAAGGCGGGCGATTCACAGAGTGGATTGAGATGGGGCCAAGTGACGCAGCTTGCGTAATCCTGAAGGAGAGTGAGTGCAACAAAAGGGGGATCACGGGTACGATGGATGGTGAAGGGTGGCTTGACTTGATGATGATGGGATGGTGAAGGGCGGCTTGACTAGTGAGAACGAAAGAAAAGACTTGAAGATCGAATGAAAGGTGCAACAGCCTCGCTGTCCAACAGTTTTCACGGCGCGTAACTAGTTATACTATTTAAAGGACTATGTTCTTCGGAGGGTGGTATCAAGTGCACAACGCTGGTCAACTGACTTACGTTTAGCCAAGCAAAACTCAGTAGAATGAGGTCGACTCAAAAAACTCCAGTAATTTACACCAGTAAGGATGCGCTGAGGGCACAAAAAGCAAGCCCTTTGAGAACATCATACTACGTACAAAACTTCGCCAGCTATGATGAGTTCCTGTAGCTGTACTTCAGGCACACTTCAGGAACAATACATCAGAAAAATGTGTAGTTAACAGCTCGTTCGGAACACTAAGTGATGATGATGCTTCTCTCGTAGTACAGATATGATCCAATGGGGTGATTACGTAATATTTGATCACAATGAAACAATGGGTGACAGCTAGAACAGCTTTTGGTAGAGGAGCTCCACCATATACTGGCACACTGCATGTCCTGCCCTGCCTCATTATAATTACCTTTTTTCCCCCTTTACCATAACCTACAAGTTCATTAGTTCTTGCATATTTTTACAGGGCCGCTACGGCAACTGGATTCCCTTCTTATTTCTCGGTTTACTGGCGGCCGCCGCTGGCATATCGGCCGCGTGGCTCCCCGAAACCAACGGCTACGCGTTGTGTCAGACTATTGAAGACGCCGAGGAGTTCGGCAAGGATCAGCAGTTCTTCTCGCTCAACAGGTCAGTTTAGAGCAATCTGTAAATCGCCTGTATCTCATAATATCTTTATTGCGATAGCAATTATATGGACACTCGAAGCGCACTTTAGCCGTCGCTGTCGCCGTCATGTTTCGTATAAAGTCAAAATCGATAACATCAGCCCAGGTGTCGTAGGCACTATGTGCTAGCTTAAACTTACGAAGGCTGCAGACGTGCGCATTTTGTAGAGTTACGCCTGATTGGATTCTAATGGAGTTGGCTGCTAGCTTTACTTCGTATAAAATTCCAATTTGCTGCTATCGCACTCATTGTTTCACCATTGCGGCTAGACAGACTTTTAGATGCGAAGTATCTTAAGGCGGAGCTCAATCCGGTGGTGGTGGTGGTTGTGGTGGTGATGGTGGTGTGCGGCGTGACCACCCTTACTGCGCATGCGCATACCCTCTCCACACACCTCCTCTCCACTCACCCTCTCCCCTACCCCTCTCCTCATTCACTCTCCCATTCCCCTCTCCACTTTCCCTTTCCCCTCCCCCTCTACCCTCCCCCTTTCCACTCTTCCTCTGAAACGCGGGCTAGACATGCCGAAATTCTCTCCTGCGCAACGCCGCGATGAGCTCGAGCGCATGCGCGTCCCCTCCCCTTCTCCCTCCTCTCCTACGCTGCCCCCTCTCGCCCGCCTGTCGACCGCGTTCCCCGCTCGCCCTGTGAGAATTAACGGCCAGGCTAAATGGAAGATACGACGCGAGTAGCGTCCCTCTTCGCGTTCCACGACGCGAGGTCGGTAGCATGCCCAAGGAACGCCAACGGAACGCGATCGTGCAAGTGCTCCGGCTTCGCATCGCCTCATGGTCCCCTTTAGCGGGAGATGGTGTAATTTTTTATGTATATAGACCCCAGAGAAGACGCTAAAACCCTTTTTAGGCTGAAAAAGTATTTTTTCAGAACTTTTTCTTTGTATGTAGTATTGTGGTAACATATATATTGTGAGATGTACCACGGTTCCGGGGTGGTACATTGTGCGAAGTCCCAATTTTCGAATTATCTTGTGTTTAGCCCACTCTCCATGACGAAGAAAACGTTCTAAATACTTGCTTGGTTCATTCAGAATAAATGTTAGCTAAAAGAGAGACCACCATGACTCGAACCCGCTACCTCGTACACATCATGGGCATGTCGCAGCACTTGTACAAAGCCCCGAGCAGCTCTTTTTTTTTTCGGAAAAAACTGGTCTCCAACAGACGCCATCATAATGCCCGACGTCACGCGCCTAAATGGGAAAACTTGACGACGGCGTCGCCACCACTCCTTCGCTTTTGAATGACGTAGTCCCTTATGAAATATGGTGCTGCAGAAGCTCCACAATTACCCACGACACCTGGTTGCGAGTTAAAATTTCTGAGGGATGACATGCATACCCTAATGTTCCTTTAAGTTGCAAATGACATTTCATTTTCCCGGTGTCGATCATCTGAATTGCACTATGTGGAGCGAACCGCGAACTTCGAAACTGTAAACGTTTAATCACGTCAAGTCCTAAACCAATCGGTGCATCTGTGAAACTGCGAAACCAAAAAAGTCACGGGGTCCCTCATGCATTTGCCTAAGAAGACTCGAAGGCGAAGGCCATCCTCTTCTCTTTTTTTTTCTCACTCGATTGTATTGGTTCCCCCCCCCCCTCCTCGCCACACTCACGATATCTCTGAATCCAACGTGGTTTTGCACTGCCTCCGGGATCGGGGGTGTTGGAAGCCTTCGGCACTTCACGTGGTTTTGCGGAGCCTCCGGGATCGCGCCACCTTTGACCGAGCGACGATGTAATGTGATGACTTTAGGTTATGCGACGTCATAGTGGCATTATAGTGACGTCATGATGACGTCATAGGGCGACGTCATTACAGCATTTTTTTTCATAACTCGTGTTGACGCCTACTGCCACTTTTTGCGTTTGATGAGGCATCTAAGGCTTTCGACTTAATATGACCATGTTTCTGCAAACATAGTTTCTTGATGCAAACATAGTTGCATGTTCTGCATAGTTGCATAGTTTCCTGTCATCCCCGGTTACTAGTTAGTTGATCATGTTATTTTCCGTTCTTGTCGGAAGCGCCTTATTATTTTCCGTCTCTTTCTTACAGGTTGGAAGGCAAAAAGAAGGGCTACGACAACACCGCCCCCAAGGAAAAAGAAATGGAGCCCATGGCGAAGTCCTCAGACGTCAAAGCCTGATCGCATTTCATCGTCACCACAGTTTCCTTTTCGTGCAAGGTCCACAAGCTGAGCTGTGTACCATTGCACTTCGACTGGACATTGCGACACATCTGGTCATCTGGCTAACATCGACGCCTTCATAAGCGCACAATGCGGGACATGCGCTAGCATTTCGATGACACCATCGCAGCTTCATAAAACATATATATATATTCTTTTAGCGAACGACTGTCGATATGCGAATAAGAATTCAATGCGAGAAAAATGCGAACGAAATCATCCTCCCTAGCATAAAATACACCAACACATGCTTGAATCTACAAAAACAAAACAAAGAAGTTTCGGAGAACCCGCAGGGTAGCTTAGCGGCTGTGGTTTGGCATGCAGTATCTCAGCTAAGCTCGAGGACTGCTAAGTTCAATGAAACGGGTTCGATTCTTGGTCTTTAATAATAATAAAAATAATAATAATAATAATAATAATAATAATAATAATAATAATAATAATAATAATAATAATAATAATAATAACAATAATAATAATAATAATAATAATAATAAAATAATAATAATAATGATAATAATAATAATAATAGGTCCTTTATTTTTCATTGTGAAGATCAGAGAGGCTGGTAGAAAAAGCTGAGAAGCAGCTTCACTAGCTCCGGACCCTTCAAAGTACACTTTGGCGCGTTTACAGCAAACTGTGCTGCACGCAGTGAAGAATCAAAAATAGAATGATACAAAATGCAAAAAACGCCCGTGTACTTAGATTTAGGTGCACGTCAAAGAGCTCCGGGTGTTCAAAATTAATCTGAAGTTCCCACCTACTCCCAGTCCTCATAATTGTGTGGTCGTTTTTGCACGTGAAATCCCAGAATTATGTTGTTTTTAGTGGCTCAAACACCGAGTGACTCGTGTTTCTCTTGCAAGCACTTCCGGTCGAGCACATACTTCCGGTTTTCATAATATTCATAAACGGTCTTCTAAAAATAAAACTGGTACGAAATCGATTGTTGTTGTTCAGGTTAAGAGTTACATAGAATGCATATGATATTGGGGCACAAGTTTACATAAGATAAGCTCCAATTTACTGTCAGGATAATTAATCATTAATAAATGAACGAGGTCATTGAACGAGCAGACGGTTTTCGTGTGAGAAGCTTGGATCGTTGCGGCATCTGGCGGAGCAGACCTCAACCACGCGCTTCTTTCTTCGTGGCCTCTGAGATCCACTGCGGCAGCACGACGAAAGACAAAGTCAAACCAAGGAATACTCTAGCGCACACGAACGGCGACGCGTGAGTACCTCTAGGAGACTCCTAAGTCAAGAATTAGCATCGCCGCCTCCATATTTTTCGTACCTGCTGTTTTGATCGACACACGCTTTATTTTATTTACCTCATACTGCAGGGACAAACTGTCCAGTGGTATTCACCAAAAAGAAAATTCTCAACTATAGGACAACCGTGCGCCACAATCCGAATCAACTCTAAGGCAAGTTAGGTCACTTGTGGCCTCCTGCGTAACTAATTTTCATTACTTTGCATTTATTGCGATAGCAATTATATGGACACTCTCGGCTGGTTTCTGCCGTCGGCGTCGCCGTCATGTCCCATGTATGTATGTATGCGTATGTATATATATATATATATATATATATATATATATATATATATATATATATATATTAAGAAAAGCTATTGAGAAATACTGTCCGACGCGCGGAATCGAACGGGCGACCTCTCGCTACGCAGCGGGCGGCACTAGACGGCTAGGCCACGAAGAGCACCGTCTTTCGGCATGCTAACGGCGAGCTATTTATATACGCCATTCAGCGTGCTTTCTTGCTCACCAGCGAGAAGTGCGCGAGGGGCGCGCTTTAAAGGTCATCGCCCTGCTCGTAGCGTTGCGCACGGGCGCGCCTCCGTGCACTTCGCCCTACAGGGCGTGGTCACCTGCGTGCGCGCTTATCTCGTGGAGGGAGGAGGGGGGTTGTATGTCTTGTGCTTTCACCGCGATGTCCACGCTGAAGTTACAGAGCGTACGAAGGTCATTTCGCTCGCTGCAGCGGCCGCGTTTGGGAAACGAGCACGCTGTTCAAATTTAAATAAGAAACAACTTTGTCACTTGGTAGTTTGCGCTCTCCCTGTGTGTATTCTTTTCGTGCTGCTTTCCGTTCTTCGCGTTACATTTCAATTTGTTGCTGTCGCATTCATTGCTTCGCCGTTGCGGCGAAACTGACTTTTCTGCTCAACTCATTTTCACAACGTTTCTGTATTCTTTCATGTCGATTTTCAAGCAAAGGCACGAAATATTCTATTACATCTTGATTACACAGGCCATTAACATTATTCTCATAGCACAAGCATATTTAGCCGCTCATAGTTTGCTGCAGTACAGCAGTTTTTATCGTACGAAAGTTTTCTTGTTAAGTATTTACGGTCAGTCGAAATGTAATCCATGAAGACGTGTCAGTACTACTCCAACAACGCAAACAAGGTGTTGATATTCTGTGTCAAATACTTGGATTCAAAGTACGGCCTCCCACTTGACGTTCTCGTAATTTTTACTGGAACGAAATCCTCACAGAGAACAAAGAGTGAAATGTAAATTTCTGCTTAACCGACACCTGTCTCAAACGTATCTTTTTGCATTTGTGCACGAGAAACGTTTGTTTTTCACCACAAATATGACTTTTAAAAATTATCAGATTTCGGCTACTTTTATTGCTCACATGTCGTTTAGTTACAGCCGCAACTACTGCTGCAGTGTCGTCAGATTCATCAAGCATGTAAGCAGTAAGCTTCTGGGTGCTGTTGGCGGAATAGCGAACACATTGAATAGTTAATGATAGTTAGTGATAAGTGAAGTGCTACACAACCTTCACTATGTGTTCCTTAACGGTCACAACAGAAATTGAATGATAGCGACAGTCTAGAATCTTATCGCTTATTTTGTGCGAATATATGGCTTGCTTACGTGGAAAATTGCCACAATGCCTCACCGGTGCTACTCAATTGAATCTCCCGCGGCAAACTAGTTGAGATAATCCACCTATGACTAGCTTGGTTGGCGACTTAGTTTAGACTGCGGTAGGGTTAACTCTCGGTGAATCAGCCAGTGATGGCTCTATCTTTGTCTCTCTCACTATTCACGAATCTCCTATACGAAATGCCCATAAGTTTAATGTCGCGTTGATATTTGAGTATAAGGCGTAAAATATATTTGTGCACTATTTGTGGTCCTTATAGGAACGTTGTCTGCTGCCGCAGACACGTCAGATTCAAGCGAGCTTCAATGATTATACCCCTGTCACACGGCAATAATGTCTTTACAGCTAGTCATTTGCATTCATTTGTTTGCTGTCACACGGGAAACTAATATTATTTGTCGAATGAGTTCCCGAACACATCATTCGATTTCAGACCGAATGCGTAACGACGAGGGATTTTTAGGGAGATGACGTTATTATGTATACAACTTTTGTAATTCGTAAATCCTATTCTTCACTAGATTAAGTTATTACATAATCTTTCAACCTACAGCGGCTGCGCCGGCCATGTTTCATGTGCTTTGTAGATGCCTGATCGCGGGTTTCATCCGACGTTATAGTTTTCTACTGATAGTCCGCCGTCTGAAACCATTTGAAGCGAACAGGCAGTGAACCACAGAAGAAGGGAGGTTAGTTTGTGTCTGCAGCTGTGGCATTGTGTAAAACGGCTGCGTTTAATTTTCTTGGAGAAATGCAGAAAAGGATTTTCGAATAACGCTTGTTAACGCAAGTTTTATTAGGCAAGGGCTAAGGTCATGGTCAATTTTAAATGATATTTGTTTTCGTCGTGTGAAAGGCAGAAAATGACAATAAGTTCACTGCGCTTTTGGCGTTAGATTGCGTGTGACGGGTGATTACAGTTTCGTTGGTTGTGGTGGTGGCGGCGGCGTCGGCGTTGTACGCGAAACCTCCAGCGCCGGTGAGCGTACGATCGGCCCTCGAAGGTGCGCCGGTCACATGCTCATTGTACGAATTTCGGTGTGATACGAATTTTTCCTGTTGGTCCCGTCGCCAAGGTCCATTGGCCTCATGCACCGCACCGTGTAATGGAGTATGGTTGTTCAAGCGAACGAACGATTTTCACCGCAGCGACGTTTGATACGAACGTACGCTACCGCACAGATACGAAGAGGTGCTGTCCGCGCACTCGCGGAAGACGCACCAAGCTCGTGCGAGCGCGGGAACGCAAACGTGGGCATGCGCGCCGCACCGCCAAATTGTCAAAACCACGGTGTAAGAAAAACAGTTTTCTTACGGTCAGAATGAACCTTCAGGAGACACGTCGTGGCCTCCAAGATTGTGTGCGCGAATCTTTGAGGCTCTTATGTGACTCCGTGTGCCTTCGCGTTTAGATTGCGAAGGCGAAGGAGTCAGGCCTCACAACGTCAACATGCGCGACCGTTGAGGTCGCACTTGTGCGGGCACGGCCGTAAATCTCCCAAAAAACATTCCCAACACCTCCGGGATAATAAAAACATAACACAGGACCATGGTTCTGTAATTTTGTGGCCTTGATCCATCGCATCAAAGCGCTTCTTTTGTTACTTTCGCTGCAGTACTTTGTTGTGATGCAAGAAAGCATACTAAAATTTGGAAGGGGCTACTGCTGTCACGGGTCAGAACGCACCTGGTTCGTTAATTAAGTACGCGCGTACGGGCCGTATATTTACGAGTGCTGGTATGATTGCCGACATCTAAAAACTTAACTGACAATCATTCAGGGTTCTTCCTGACGTTGATGCGGCCCTGAAAAACAATAAATGAAAATGTACGCCAGCTTTCTTTTGTCGCATGCTAATTTTCCATGCTTTCTGGTGATACGAATTTCGGATGATACGAATATTTTAGGTTGTTCTCTGAGATTCGTATCAACGAGGTTTTACTGTAATTGCCATTCCCAAAGCTGACATTCCTACTAAAATCAACCGGGCTAAGTGGTCTATTGTAGGCACGTCATGGACAGGCACTCATGTTCCCTCCTGATGGCACATTGGTATTTCTCCTTTCTTTTCATCCCTTAAGCCCTTGTTCCTTGAAAAGGGGTACCAAACCGGAAGCTCGTCTAGTTGACCACTTCCTTCCTTCCTTCCTTCCTTCCTTCCTTCCTTCCTTCCTTCCTTCCTCCTCCTCCTCCTCCTCCTCTGCTTCGACTAGCGTCCCCAAGTAGCGCATCCCTTTTGCGTTCTCTCAAATATCGGTGCGCTCGACTGCTGACCCGAAGGTCGCGGGATCAAATCCCGGCCTCGGTGGCTGCATTTTCGATGGAGGCGAAAATGTGTGAGGCCCGTGTACGTTAAATTTAAGTGCACGTTAAAGAACCCCAGATGGTCGAAACTTCCGGAGCCCACCACTACGGCGTCTCCCATAATCATATCGTGGTTTTGGGAAGCTACACCCCAGATATTATTATTATTATTATTATTATTATTATTATTATTGCGTTCTCTCAAATATCAGTGGAGAGGGAGTCCCGTCCTCTCTCTGCATCCGGGTCATAGTTCGCGCTCCGGTCCCCTCGTCAGGAAGTACGTCATTCTGACGTAACAAACTCGGTGTCCCTTTTCATTTTCCTTTCCCTTCTGCTCCCCAGTACACCTGCGGTCGAGGCACCGAGCGCTCCTCATAAGAACAGAAGTCACGTGACAAGATCAGTGACGTTTCACGGCCGGTCTAGACCAATCTGCGCACGGGGACGCGTGACACCAGACCAGACGTAGACACTCCATGGAAGGAGCGCCTGCGACGTAGGCATATACGTCCGTGTGACCTTTCGCTGCCCCTCAAATCGCAGCTCCCGCAAAGGAAGGGCGCGCAGCTTTCTGTTTTAAACTTCAGCCGGGTGCGCGCCACGCAGGCGTTTCGTGGAATTTGATTACGCTATCGCTATTCTATTCTAATTCTGTCGCTATTCTAATGATCTATTCTGCATGCTTGGTGTTTGCCATATCAAAACCCTGCGAAGAGCCCTTGAGGTCATTTGGTCAGTGTCGCACAACAGCGTAACTTGCGGCCCTGCCAGCCGCTTCCGTCCTGGGGGAAAGCTTTTTAGTGTGAGCACTTTTAATGTACTTTATTTGTACGCATTCATCATTATTCGTTCGTTTTCGTCGCTTGCTTGACTGAAGTTTCCTGGATGTGGTTTCGTTTTTAATACAGGAACATTATCTCGCAAAAGGATTCTTATTTGAGGTACAATAGAGCTTAGAGTAAACTGTACGAGGAGAGCACTAGAGAGGACGAGAAATGTGACAAACACTTTATCTTGCCTGGGCGTCACTCGTACTCGGAGAATAATGAGCACCGACTGCCTATTGAACAACAGAATTTCAATATGTATAACAGAAAGGCCTCGTATAAATGTGAAATCAATAAAAGGGGAAAACAAAGAACGCGCGCGTATTCGGTTTCCTCCAACCACTTATCTCAGCTTCCAACGCCGCGGCACAAAAAGTAATGAATTCTTATCCTTCAAAAACCACCGTTAAAGTGACACGCCCCGCTGCCACTCCCCACAGGCATCGAGTGCTCGGCTTTCCTTCATTTGAAACACTGAGCTCCGATTCCTCGGCCTAATGATCTTGAACTAACGGACTCCGTGAATTAGACACGACTGCGGTACCTACTCCTTCCGCTATGGTCATTAAGACGAAAGAAGCGCTGTACAGTGCAGCCGCACTTGTTTCGCAAACTAACATTCATACAATATTCCGGAAACCAAAACGTACGACCCTGCCTTGTGCACGCTTCACTGCGGAGCTGCGTGATTTAAGCATATCCTCGCGGACCATCATTAATACTGGGGCCGTAGCAACACCCCGGTATTGCGAGAAGCCTCGTCTTACAAGGCTTTCCAGAGTCTACGAGTCTTGAGATCGTTCGCCGAAGTAAACAGTGGTCAGACCTAATAGCTGGGTGTATAGTCTATCGCGCCGCTAAATATTTAATTACAATACGCCGGGCATCGGGTATACCTGCTTGGTTTAACGAGCTCATTTAAAGTTTGCATCGCGACAGCCAATCGCAGGACGAGGCAATAATTAGTGATGCAAATACGAACACCCTTATCCCGGTTCGTTATAAAGTGTTCGGGCGGCACTCTTATTCCATATTTGAGTTGGACGTTGAGGAAGTTTGGCAGGTAGAGCACACCGAAACCTCATTGTCCTTATGTCCATACAATGAACGCATTCGCGTTATTTCTGCTGCTAATCATCAAGGCGTCGCGGGGGTTGGAAGGTAACACGTCTTTTCTTTTTTGTCATTATTATTCTGCACGTTCAATCTGTGCGTAGGGGCACTTACGCAGACGGCGGCCAATTGCTTTTCATTGACCGATGTACAACAAAGTTTCAAGAGTGCCAAACCGAAATTCCTGACAATTACGCGGAGTTACCGTACACGCACGCAACATACTAAAGCAAGTATTCCTGAGCAACTTCGTAAGCGTGTTTCGTTTATGTATCTATGACAACGCACGTTAAAGAACCCCAGACGGTCGAAATTATTCGGAGCCTATCAATACGGCGTGCCTCATGATCATATTGTGGTTTTCGCGCGTAAAATCCTTCAGATTATTAATTATATTTCATGTATCTCCGTTACGCAGTGAAAAACCTTTGATGTGTCAGTCTTATATGAGGTACAGTTCTCACGACATCGTTTTCGAATGCGACATCGTTTTCCTTTTTTTTATTTTAGTATAACGATTGCTGTGACAACCACGTCATATCGCGCAAAATCTGGCCTCTAAGGGTAATGTTGGCTCTGACGTGGATGGTCGAGTCAAAAATACTCCGACGTGACACCTACTGTAGACGCTGTAAACGAAAGTACAGACGGAACCATACATGTCTAGAGCGGTGGCGCGCGGGGCTATGGACACTGTTGTCCGCAGCTGCTACTTCACGTTAGTTACAACCTTCCGTTCATGCTTGAATTATAACGCAAAGACGGAGCATGTAGTATGACTATGTTAGTTGTCATTACGGCGTCTGTCTTTGTATATTGCTGCAGAAAACGGCAGCTGAAACGGCCGGCTGGGCGCTCTAGACAAGTGTGATTCCGTCCGTACGTGTATTGCTCAGCCCTAAATTTTCGCGCTTTAATCCGTGAGTACTGCACATCCTGCAATACCCTTTCTTTTCGTCCACAGCTGTTCACGGAGGGAAGGTTGCGCAAAACTGCGCTTTTCCGGCTAGCCTGGTCAGAGATGTTACCCTGAACATACTGCAAGCTTCGCACGTGGTGCTCTATGTCGGCCAAGACGCTCGTAAGACGTTCTTTCAAGCATGAAACGCCCATACGCAGCATCAACGAGGTTTGAGCCGAACTTCGCACGTATAGCGTTCTGGGTCTCATTATCTTTACTCTTTTTTTAATTATATGAGTTTAAAGGGGTCATAAACCGCTTTTCCAATTAATCATCGAATAACTTCAGTATCGCAGTTCATTGCCTTGCAAATCGATCTCCGCAAAAATTTCTCGAATCCATCAAGAACGAGCAGAGTTACGAGGTTCGTCGCGCGCCTTAAGTGCTTTCTCTCTCCTCTCGTCCCGACGAGCGCACTGAAAGCAAGGCAAGGAGGGATGACGCGGAGTGAAGTTACGTCATCGCGCATTTTGACCTTGAGCTCCCGTCATGAAACGCGGTCGCTCTCTCCCGTTATTTTTGGGCGCGAGTGTGGCTCACTGTGTAATATGTTGGTAGACTATGGAACCCTGCGCCGGCAAGTGGCGGCACCACGGGGCAAGAAGCGCATCTGATCCAAACGCCGCACGTGATTTATGCCGGCTATTGGCCATTGGCATGCTACCCGCTGTTCGACGTTAAACAGCGGCCGCCGGCAGCTCCTAAACGAGTGAGGAAGGGCCTCTCTATGAAAAGAGGACGCCTGAGAGGCAACTTCGCGCTCTGACTGTATGCTCTCCTTGCAGCGCACGACTGCAAGATTTGGCTGAGATGTCCATAACAGTGTCTGCTATCCGCAGGATGTGTTTTCTCACCAAGCCCGAGGAGTGGTTCATGATCCCTTTAAGCGCTAGGATCGGCGCCTTGTCGATTACTCAAGGCAAGGCAAGCAAGAGTGACTGAATAGGCAAAAAAAAATTACGAGAAACATTGCATAGTTACAGTATGAGGAACAAGATTACATGCAAATTACTGCACACGAGCGATGTAAGTCACTCAAAATAGCGTACAAGGTGTACGCTCATTTGCATACAAGGTGCGGTGCGTACAATGTGCGTACAAAGACTAACACAATGATGGTGACGACTGGCAGAAGGGGGACTAGCAGATTAGGCCAACTGCGGACAAGGACCCTTTACGATATATCAAGTCACCCGCATTCTGCATCAAACTATACCACTTCATTAACTGAACTTTTTCGTAAGCACACCCTACTGTATAGTTCTCTATGCACGTTCAAACTTTTGCAAATGGCCCTGTCTCTTCCGCAACCCTCCTTACAGTTGGGCCTTTTTTAAGAGGCGGAAATGAAATGTAAAATTTGAGCAAACGCCCATCAGGCGCACTTGCAACATATAAATGAAAGAACAAGAAAAAAAAACATGTCTGTGAAACATTTGACACTTCGCTAAACTATAGATATTCAATTCCATTGATTCGGAAGCATACGGATAATAGCTGTGTGCGACGTAATTACACGTAATTAAGAAATTGCCATTTCAGCGTATTTCGAGCCGCCGTCTGCGGCTGCCATTCTTCTAGTAACTGTCCCTGCATGGTTTCAAGGAATTCACGGGGTTTCTTTTTTTATTTTTTATTATCCCAACGAAAAGAAAGTAATTACTATGTTGAAGCGCACCAGACCATTTCTAACGCACGCACAAGCGCCGTTCCAGATATCGAGCCTACGCTTCTGAAGCAAACAAGCTCGAAAGACACGGACCGCGCACTCCAATCGAAGAATTCACGCCCCTCAATAGCAGCCCTGGATCGGAGCAAGAAGAAAATATGTCGATATGCCCCGCTCGTTGGAAGCAATACAAAAACGCCCTTACAGTTCGATAAGAGCGCTCGGTTCGTCGCTAGTTGCGGGCGTATGGTGATAAGAGGCCGTGCATCGAAAGATGATGGCCCTTTACGTAAACATCTTAGTCTTTCTGAGGGGTAAACGTTATCTGAGTCTTATCGTTCTGTTTGTGCGAACCAGAACCCGTGCATAGAAGGGAACAGTGGGGTCAGTTCGTATTTAGGCTATAAAGGCAGATACAGAGACAAATAAATGAAGGATTGGACTGGCAGAGTGGTTACTTTGATAACTCACTCCGTGTGCAGTACAAACAAGAACAGAAAGAAAGGGAGAGGGGGGAACATTGCGTTGAAGATTGTTCCCCCCGTCTCAGGAAATGTTCTGGAGTATAATAACCAGCTTTAGAACTGCATTGTACGAAGCACAGCACCAACAAAAAACAACACGAGACGACAGAACACAAAGTCCGTGTTGTCCTATTCTATGGTCCTCTCTTGCTTTCGAACTTTTTTTTTCTGCGACATAACGGTAAGTCACAAACAGAAATGACGTAGTGCTGTGGAACTGTCGACGCAAGCGTTTCAACAGCAACCAGGTAAACTCCTCACTTTTCATATGAGAGTGGTCGTGCCATCTGACGCGTTTCAGAATGATGAAATGGTCTTCTTGAATTAGTAAATCAATTAATCACAACTGATCTTTGTTAAACGATTCAAGAAGCGCGAGCGCAATACTTGTTCATCTTAGAAACGTCGAGCGCGAACTTTCACAGAGACAACGAGGGAGATGCATATGAACCAGCTAGCTCGTCTTTCGGTCGTATACGCAATACTTGAATGATTATAACCTGTGTGGCCAGTAACAAAATCACTATGGCTGCTGCATACGTCAGCGTTCTGTCTATAACCACATCCGAAAACAGTGAGGGTAAAGATATCAACAGACGTATACGAGCTTTGCAATAATATTACGTCGTAGATTTCGTGTTTGCGTTGGTTGCAACCTGTTCCAGATTCAAGAAGTAGCAGGCGTCACATATGTGCACCAACGTCTCATTATATCACACAAATATATTTAAGAAATACCAAACAAAATTGGCGAAGCTTGCACTAATCCACGCAAGGCTTGAAACAGCGAAACTGGACGATTCTGAAGACTAAATCTAGTTGCTTCTAGGTTGTTTATAAGCCTTAGCTAGGTGATGCAGGTTGCCTCTAGGTCGCTTCTGGGTCGTTGCTAGGATTTAGCTAGGTGATGCTAGGTTGCTTCTACGTTGATTATCACCGCAGGGAAGTTCGAGTTAAACCACAGACAGCCACAGACACGACACGGATGTCCAAACTGCAGAGACAGAACCTCGCCTGAAACCAAGCGTTCGCAGCTCTCGTAGATCTACGGGCAAGTCGTCGTTGGCATAGGCCTTCCATCACTTCGGGGTCTTTTCGCAGCCGCCGTTGCCCTCCCCGTTCCCCAGTATTCTCTCGTTTACGTACTAGGGGTCTTCGGCTCGCCGCCATCGCTTCGCAGCCATTTGTTGGGCGTACTGCTGCCTTCTTCATTTTTAGTGGACCAGTGGTGAGTAGAGGGATTTGCCCAATTTCTGTGGCAAGTATCCGTTTATGATGATGATAGTTGTTTGGTTCGCCGGATAAGGAACGAGTTGCTGAACAGCTTGGCTGTTAAAAGGCGAGGCTTGAGAACCGATAGACCACGTTTGAGCTTAAATTTGTTTAAACACGCTATCACGTGAACCAGATATCTTTCAGACGTTCTCTGAGATATTGCAGTCTTAGTATGCTTCGTTACAAGTCTACAATTACTCCATTTATGTCCTCGTGCGTGTATCCTTTATAATCTATTTTTCGAAATTACATGACGAATTTAGGTTAGAAATTTCGGTGGCGGCGGTAGCATCGTACGCGAAAAACCCTGCGCTGGCGAGTGTACAGAAATGCGGCCCACGAAGGGGCTCAGATCACACGCGCTTTTGTATATATGAACCGTCTTCCAATAATTCATGCTCTCTCGATCGTGAACTTGTCGGCAATCAGTCGTTTCCGATACCGCAGTTTGATCTTTTATAGAGGTCCCTTCACGTTGACACATTTCATTGTTGCCTGGACATTAACGCATGACAGTCGTTGTTGCCTGTATCATCTGAAGCGTTGCGCTGTTAAGCACGTGGGTGAAGATCCAACAGCTGGCATGGAAGAACGAAAAGGTCAGGAGGGAGTATTTCGCAATGCGATAGAAAGAAATAAAGAAAAAACAGCATATCCACGGAGTGAATGATGATGAGTGGGCGAAGCTACGGAGGTTCATCGGTAAACCATGAATCTTCCGTGAATTCTGCCCAGTACATCATCACCGACGTGAGATCGGGCGCGTTTATACTAAAGGTTCGATGAGTTATGACGACTTGCAGCTCACTTTATTTTACATGTACGCTGTGAATTTTCATTGTTTAGAAAACCATTGCTTTAGAAAACATGTGGCGTCTTTCGTTAAGCAGCTGGCGTCTTTTCGTTTTGCTTTAGAAACATCTGGCGTTCTTTCGTTTTGCTTTTAGAAATCATCTGGCGTCTTTCGTTGGTTTATTTCATCAATCAACGGCGTTTTGAACAAAATTTTTACTGTTTAATCACGCACAGGAGAAATCTCACCAGGCACTACCTTGGAGGTAAACAATGGCTGCTAATGGGAATGAGAGAAAGAAGAAGTCGGCTTTTAGCTAACACTTACACTTCTACTTCTACTAACGTTTCCTACTGGAACATGCCAACGGCTGCTAATGGGGAATGAGAGACAGAAGAATTCGGCTTTTAGTTAACGCGCACGCTGCGAATTTTTTATGGTTCAACAACGCACAGGAAAAATCTCCCACCGGCACCACCTTGGAGGTCAAGATCTGGTACTAGCGTTACGACTGGTTACGCACTACGCCCGAGCTGCGCTTGCCCTCATTTTCCCGATAGGAGAAGGGGTCCTACTTTTTTTTTCTATTCTTTCTTTCGATACGCTCATGTATTCACGCTTCGGGCACAATCTCCAAGTGCAAATGCTCATCCCGCGCGCCTTACAGGTACCTCTTCCCGATATTCTTCTAAATAAAACGCACCTTTCACGCTTGCTGCGACTGCAAGATATCAGCGTCGGCCCTGACAGCTTGACAAGGTAATCTGACTTCCCGATCTCATTGCGACAGCTTTGTCTACAACTCGGGATAGCGTCGTCACTTATTCATGCCACAGACCATGCACGTTATCCTATTCGACTCGCTATTGTGAAGCAGCCTTCTTCATTTCACGTCAGTGCGGGAGAGATAATGGAGAATTTATTATTCAGTTCTCTATCAACGTCATTCCTTCATTCCTGTTGGGCATTGTAAGAATGTCTTTTTAAGCACTGATGTATGGGAGAAGGCCATAAAGGCTACATACAGGTAGAAGAAAGGGGCTCAATTTCCTCCTCGAGTGAATGATTCAACCCTCATCAACAGCAGTGCATGGGTTCTATTTTTATTATTACTTTCCTTCTTTTTATTTATAGAGAGAAGCGTTCCTGTAATTACACGATAGCTGCGCTTGCTTGCACATTCACGGGTACAGAGCATCCTGAATGCGGATGAGAGCGAAGTGTCATTCGAGCAAAACCAAGATTATCTATGTGGCGATCCGCTCTTGTTGAGAGAATCGACAGAGGCAAATAAATTGATTTTCACACTAGAAACGAAGTATCGTTTATATACAGGCGCCAAAAGAGCAGTACGTACGGGATAGCACTGCAGGAGTTAACTCTTACAAGATCGTGGCGTCGTGCCAATATTTTTTTGATTCGCCTCTATTTTATACAGCGTGGAGAAGTCGCTAACTTATCACGTGACCACCTCTGTGACAACGCGCAGGAACAAACGACTCGTACGTCCATAGGTCGGCAAAAAATGTGGAGTTCACTGACACTCACTGAAGAAACATATTTTGAGCTCAGGGCTCACTCGGACTCAAACTCACCAATGTTTTCCTCAACCGGGCTCACTCAAACTCACAAAATTTTGTAACCGGACTCACTCCTACTCAAACTCACCAGAATACAACACGGACTCACCCAGACTCATGGCTCGGTGTGAACCTGAGTGAGTTGACTCATGAGTCAGTTTGCCGACCTATGGTCGCGAGTGCAGAAGAATGGACAAAGAAAATCAGTGCGAACGATGACAGCAGAGCGAGATCTCAGTGCTGGACTGCGGCGTTAAGACGATGCAAAATAAAATTGTTAGTGTACTGTGGCGGCTACTTCCTTGTTCGAACACAGCCTTGGCTACAACACCATTTCAAGTAATGCTCTCCTTTATTTGAGCAATTGTTTTCTTGTGTATTTTACATTGCGGACAATTTTTACAATGTTACTCGAGAAATTTTTTTGCGACACATATAGGCCAAAATTTAGCAAAATGGCACCACATATATTGGTGTAGCCTTATGTCATGCAGGCCCGGCAGAAATGAATGAATGTTTTTAGGGGCGAAGCTCCTTAAGGCGGCACCCGTTCGTCCCTCGTAGTCGTAGTCGTAGTGCGTAACCAGTCTTACGCTTTGACCTCCAAGGTGGTGCCGGTGGGAGATTTTTCCTGTGCGTTGTTGAACAATAAAAAATTCGCAGCGTGCGCGTTAACTAAAAGCCGAATTCTTCTGTCTCTCATTCCCCATTAGCAGCCATTGGCATGTTCCAGTAGGAAACGTTAGTAGAAGTAGAAATTTAGTGTTAGCTAAAAGCCGACTTCTTCTGTCTCTCATTCCCATTAGCAGCCATTGTTTACCTCCAAGGTAGTGCCTGGTGAGATTTCTCCTGTGCGTGATTAAACAATCAAAATTTTGTTCAAAACGCCGTTGATTGATGAAATAAACCAACGAAAGACGCCAGATGTTTTGTAAAAGCAAAACGAAAGAACGCCAGATGTTTCTAAAGCAAAATTAAAAGACGCCAGCTGCTTAACGAAAGACGCCAGATGTTTTCTAAAGCAATGGTTTTCTAAACAATGAAAATTCACAACGTACATGTAAAATTAAAGTGAGCTGCAAGTCGTCATAACTCATCGAACCTTTAGTATAAACGCGCCCGATCTCACGTCGGTGATGGTGTACTGGGCAGAATTCACGGAAGATTCACGGTTTACCGATGAACCTCCGCAGCTTCGCCCACTCATCATCATTCACTCCGTGGATATGCTGTGATTCTTTTTTCCTGTGCGTTGTTGAACAATAAAAAATTCGCAGCGTGCGCGTTAACTAAAAGCCGAATTCTTCTGTCTCTCATTCCCCATTAGCAGCCATTGGAATGTTCCAGTAGGAAACGTTAGTAGAAGTAGAAATGTAAGCGTTAGCTAAAAGCCGACTTCTTCTGTCTCTCATTCCCATTAGTAGCCATTGTTTACCTCCAAGGTAGTGCCTGGTGAGATTTCTCCTGCGCGTGATTAAACAATAAAAATTTTGTTCAAAACGCCGTTGATTGATGAAATAAACCAACGAAAGACGCCAGATGTTTTCTAAAGCAATGGTTTTCTAAACAATGAAAATTCACAGCGTACATGTAAAATTAAAGTGAGCTGCAAGTCGTCATAACTCATCGAACCTTTAGTATAAACGCGCCCGATCTCACGTCGGTGATGATGTACTGGGCAGAATTCACGGAAGATTCACGGTTTACCGATGAACCTCCGCAGCTTCGCCCACTCATCATCATTCACTCCGTGGATATGCCGTTTTTTTTTGTACGTTATCAAACATATAAAGGCATTCGGAATACGCCGTTTTAGTTCGCCCTACTTCACGATATTGCACCTAATATCTCTGTATAAAACCTGTGAACAGCTTTTGCTAGTTTCCAAATGCCCTATATATCCAACTCTATATGGCAGGCCTCCCGCGGTACAGTGGCACCCTACAAACGGACAAGGGGCTGTGAGGACTCCCATCACTGGACAGTCGCTCAGAGATGTCGGCCCTAATGGCGTGTCGATGATTACCACTGCGACCAAAATGTTCCCGAGTCAACGTGCCGATAGAAACGCTACAGTATATGTACACAAATCCGGGGCAAAACATATTGTAGGATTCCCACTAGCAGAAAGAGTTAGGGAAAGAGTTTAGAATGAACAGCTCGCGAAGGTGGCCAGCTTCTCCGCTCAGCAGTCAGTGGTCCCCCCCCCCCCTTCCCCCTCCCCCAGTGCAGTGCAGTGGCCTTCGCTGCCTTCCTCTCGGTAGACTGCTTTGAGCTGGGCAGTCGGGTCAGATCTGGACAGTACTGCCACCCACTGCCGTGAGAGGTTGTGTGTTATGGTTATTCCTACGTGTAGTGATGGCGTTACACTCACATGCATTACCCTTCTCAGAGGAATATGTTCAGTGCTGGAGCTTATAATAGATCGCGAACTCTGAACGATGCAGAGTAACTTGCTACTTGCAAAGTGTTTGTCAAAACATCGAAACTAGCAGTCCTTAAATTATGCACTTTTTTTTGTTCGCGTGGGCTGCAATATGTATTTTTTTCGTAGTTTTAATTCTTAACTGAGATCTACTGCATTTTCTGCTGGCCTCTACCTCGCAGCTGCGACATTTACCAAGGAGCACGTGTGTCATCTTTCATCATCAAAATGTTTTTCTGTTGCGCGTATACTCATTAATACGGTAGGCTGAAACCGACGTTTATTTGCTCGAATGCACCCAGTGACGCTATAAAACACCTTTTATTTTTTTCTTTATTTGCCTAATCGCTCGATTACGCCGACACCAAAATCGATGTGTCATTGAAATCGAGACAACCCTATAGAAAACGTTACTTTTGAATCTCTCGAACTTTATTTCAGATGCCGAGTGCACCTCCAACGTTTCGCATGCCCTGCACGGTGCCGGGGTGACAATTCTGTCGATGAAGCACGTCACTACAGAGGATGCCGGTCTGTCGTTGTCGAGCACACTCGACGCCCACGCCTTCGAACTGTCGAGGCTTGACATCCTGTGCTTTGTTCCCTCTCTTCAGTCGCCCGAAATGATACAGGTATACGTAAACTGTGCGATATCAGTATATCCACATAATAATGCGTACAGTATTGATACGCTTCAGTAACACAAAGTGGGGCGAGTTGCTCACTGTTCATGTTTAAAGGGACACTAAAGTTAAACAATGAATCCGTTTATACTGCTTAAGTGCACCCTTAAAACTCTATTCTCGTTAATTTCACCACAATAGGTTCATTAATAGAAGAGAAAATCAAGGTCAAAGTTTCATTTTTAATCCTTGCGCCGAAATCTCCGCATGTGGCGTCACGGATTTCCAAATGTTTCATTCGTATTTAGGCCACGCTGGCTCAACGAACTTTTTTGAAACCTGGTAGGCTAAGTCTCTAGCCCCCTCAGAAGACAATGTACTACATATTGAATGATTAGGAGCTAAGTAGGCTCTAGTAGACGCCTTCAAAATTTATGACGTCACGGCGACAAGTGCTGGAACTTCAAGGATGTGTCGTCAACCGCATTTTTTTTTTTTGCGTGTTTTCTCGCTTACCAAGCGTCTTCTCGCGACAACCGTAAGGATTTTGGTATTCCAACTAAAACGAGAAAAATCGTTTTTTCTCTTTAGTGTCCCTTCAAAACCTTCAGGGCGCACTGCAGTTTGAAGATCAACTGGCAGATTTCTTGCCCCCATAAATCAACTTCGGATATTCAATTTCTAGGTTTCCCTGTAATCTCAAAAACAGGACTCGCTGAATATTCATTTTTTGTTTCTATGCAAGTAAATGATTTAACGAGATACAATTTAATAAAAATTACCTCAAGAGCGTGAGCACGAACTTCTGTAATTCCTCTCATCGCATTTCATTTCGCGTCGTTCTCGTCTATTAAAATTTAATTATATGTTTTTTTTTCTTATCCTGAAACAATAGCTGCACAAAGCCGTCAACTCGTCAGTACTTTACCGCTTCTTTCGATACATCGTATTCCTGCCAGCGACTTCTGAGCCATTGAAGAACAGCTTGGGGGCTTGCAGACTGTTGGTCGTCACCTCCCTTCAAGGGGACCAGGTAAGCCAGCTTCGCGTTCAGGGTCATATATTAAAGGGAAAGTCTTGAATTAGTAAAGTGTCAGCCTCGGTGGTACAGTGATTACGGTGCTCGGCTGCTGACCCGAAGGTCGCGGGTTCGATTGCGGCGGCCGCATTACGATAGAGGCGAAATGCTAGAGACCCGTCTACTGTTCCGTGTCAGTGCACGTTAAAGAACAGCTGACGTTCAACATTTGCGGAGCGGACACAATGGCGTGCCCCATAATCACATCGTGTTTGTTGCACGCAAAAGCCACCATGGCGTGGTTCATGATCATATCGTGGCTTTGGCACGTAAAAGCCCATATATTTTTATTACTGTATTAGTAGAGTGCTCTTCGGCAACCATGGTCTCATTATTCTGACAAAAAAAGAAAATGGACTGGTTAATATACCAGAACAAATGAAGGCCGTATTTCTTTTTGAACTTCGCTCCGACACTTCAGCGAAGATCCGTTAATGGGACTTCAAGCGTTCCAAAAGTTCCTCTCACACATAAATTGGCAATTCTGAGACATTAAAAGTTCTGAAATTTCGCTATAAGTTGAGTTTTTTGTTCCTTTAGAATGTAATGCGGGGTGTGTCCAGATAAGATCGAACACGAGGTCCCGGTCACCATTCCCGATCGTGATGAAATTTACTGTAGGCCTAGGCATTACACCCAGAACAATGGTTTCGCAGTTAGTTTTACGAAAAAAAAAATTTGTTCGTCTGAAAAAAAATATATACAAATTTTGGCCGCAAAAAAACGCTTTCCCGCCAATTTCACGATTTCTGAATTTTGAGCGCACCTAGGGAAAAAACGGTGCATTCCTTCGTCACAATATTTATTCCCCTTGAAGAACGAGTGAAATACAGTCTTATTAATCTATTATTTCCCTTGCTTATCGAAGCACTTTTGAAGAAAAAAATCACAAACTAGGCAAATCGCACAAAATACCTGTATTTCAGGAATTTATTCCTGCAAGCAAGTTAAAGTGAGGATAATAAAAATCGGTACATATTAACTTTGATACTTTCGCTCTCATATAAAATAATTTTCGTGCTTTTATCGCGCTCCGTTTTACTTGATAATTGGGACGAAACGTAAGTGATTTACCAAAAACGCCGAACTTTGAAAATGATTTTCTCAAAAAGGGCATTTTTAATTTTTTTAAAAATCCCTCTGATTGAAGTCAAGGACGTCATCTACCATTGTGTAGAAAAAAATGTTGCATTATTATGATTGGTAACAAGTTATAGTGCGTCAAATGTGACCATGCCAGCCTAGCGGCCGCGTCGTTCGTTATGAGCTGAAACTCGGACATCAGTTGCTAAAAATACTTGTACGTGACATAATCACAAATTAGCAGCTCCACACCAACAAATGCGTAGCCCGGTGTCATGGCTCAGCAAGCTTTGTCTTGGGATCAGCCGCTTGACAAACCCGCAGCAGCGGCCGCTCGATGCTGCGGGCACTCACATTACATGAGTGCCACTTCGACTGCGGATTAGCTCCGCTTGCGCGCCAAACTACGCTCAGAGGACGAACGAGAGAAGGAATGCATCACTGTGAATGGAAAGGCCGTTAAGTGCCAACAAATGTCATAGTATGCAACAAAAGCTCTGCCGGATATTTCCCAGTGACCGCCTCCAGTAGTGCGCTCATGTGTTGCTTTCTCTCTTCTGATGGCCTAAAGATAATTAGGTTCATTCTATGAGCAACATATGACACAAAAGAAAGCCATTGACATCTAAAGAAAGCTGTCATACGTGCTTCCGATGGTTGAGCAACTCGAACTGCAGTTGTTCATCTCGTGCCAGAACACTTGTGTCAGACGGCTGTGAAAAGAAGTGTGTCCAAGTCCTTTACTTCATTAAAGAACCGCTTTTACAATACTGTATTGTTGTGCCTCCGCAGATAGAATATTCAACGCAAGTCGAGCGTTTCTCACGATATTATGCGGCTTCGGGCATAATAGCAGGGGAAAGAAATACATCCGTGCTGTATTGAAGGCGCTCACTGGGAAATTCACGGCAGAGTTTTCGTTGCATATTATGTCATTTGTTGGCACTTAACGGCCTTTAACTTTCACAGTGATGCATTCATTCTCTCGTTTGTCCTCTGAGCGTAGTTTGGCGCTCAAGCGGAGCTCATCCGCAGTCGAAGCGGCACTCATGTAATGTGAGTGCCCACAGCATCGAGCGGCCGCTGCTGCGGGTTTGTCAAGCGGCTGATCCCAAGACAAAGCTTGCTGAACCATGACACCGGGCTACGCATTTGTTGGTGTGGAGCTGCTATTTTGTGATTATGACAGGTACAAGTATTTTTAGCAACTTATATCCGAGTTTCAGCCCATAACGAACGACGCGGCCGCTGGGCTGACATGGTCACATTTGACGCACTATAACTTGTTAGCAACAAAAATAATGCGACGTTTTTTTCTGCACTTTGGTAGACGACGTCCTTGACTTTAATCAGAGGGATTTTAAAAAAAATTAAAAATGGCCTTTTTGAGAAAATCATTTTCAAAGTTCGGCGTTTTTGGTAAATTACTTACGTTTCAGCCCAATTATCAAGTAAAACAGAGCGCGATAAAACCACAAAAATTATTTTAAAAGAGAGCGAAAGTATCAAAGTTAATATGGAGTGATTTTTATTATCCTCACTTTAACTTGCTTGCAGCAATAAATTCCTGAAATACAGGTATTTTGTGCGATTTGCCAAGTTTGTGATTTTTTTTCTTCAAAAGTGCTTCGACAAGCAAGGAAAATAATAGACTAATAAGATTGTATTTCACTTATTCTTTAAGGAGAATAAATATTGTGACGAAGGAGTGCACCGTTTTTTCCCTAGGTGCGCTCAAAATTCAGAAATCGCGAAATTGGCGGAAAAGCGTTTTTTGCGGCCAAAATTTGTATATTTTTTTTTCAGGCCAACAAAATTTTTTTTCGCAAAACTAACTGCGAAACCATTGTTCTGGGTGTAATGCCTAGGCCTACAGTAAATTTCATCACAATCGGGAATGGTGACCGGGACCTCGTGTTCGATCTTATCTGGACACACCCTGCGGTCTTTTTTAAGTTTTGTGCCTGGAAATTGTAAAATAAAGAGTACAGCTGTTCAAAGCTGGTAAGACACCGTGAGCTCGAGCTTGGTATTGCTGGGTCCCAAATATTTTTTTATTTCTTGCAAAATCTGCTGTTTTCATTAATGCAGCAGCGTAGTGTACTATAGCACCACTGAACTCATTCATATTTCGTATCAAAGTGGCGAGTGTACTCGGTACTCAGAGAGATAGATAGATAGAAAGAAAGGAGAGAGAGTCAATTGTTAGGAAAGTAATGGTGATGAGTAAAGATAAACAGCAAACGACCTTCCATTCATTGTTTCAAGTTGTGTCCATTCTCGTGCAAGGATTCGAAGAGCACCTTTAGAACACCACGCCGAACACAGTGTTCTAAAGTCCAAACTCCTTATAGAACCCTTTCAGATAAACGTTGAAGGATGAATTTAGACGCACGTCCCGTTTTGAAACTGCAACATTACTGCACTAACGGCTAGATAAACTGAAAGCAGTCACGAATGCACGGACGTAGTAATAGCACAAAGCTTTGCACTAAGGTCTGTTTGGACAGTATGTGTGAATGCTACGCCCTTTAAGGAAAGGCCTATTGCGCACATGTCTTCGTATGTACCACAAGGGTTCCACTGTTGAAGTGAATACTTTTATGTAGGCAACGTCTAGATCTTGTTCTCTCACAAGAACACAGTCGGCTAGATTTGCAGCAGATAACTTATGTTTGGTAGTTCCGAATGCTTTCGACGCACATGTGCAATGCATGGGCACTGTTTCCACAGCCAGTTGCAGTTAGGGCGCCAGCAATATGAGATGCGCCAATTTGAATGCGCCCCTTGTTAGTGGATAGCAGTTCACTGGTCCCCTCATATTTCCTGCTTCGTCCACAGATGAAAAAAAAGCTCATGCACAGGCATGAAGAGTGCTGTGCGAGATAAAAGACGACGCTTTGGAATTGTTATCTGTAAAGCGTGTTACAGAAACCATCGTGTTCATAAAACGTTTCAGGTGGTGTTCGGCGTGAAGCGAACTGACCTTCTCTCGGAAAACTGCACTCAGCTGGACACTTATGCCCAGTGGAACGACAAGACGGGATTCGATAGGCCTGTGTCGCAGCTAGAGCTGTCGCCCATCGTACGAAATTATTGGCGAAAGCAGCTGCTAGTCGGATACGTAGAGGTAAGTGCAAGGAAGGCTAAGCTTTACGAGGCCAGCGCCGTTGTATGTTACCATGTCCTGTCCCTGTTCGCTCCTTCAGCTCGCGTTAAAGGGTCCCTAAACCACCCAGAAGTCGGAATTAAATTGTGTTGCAGTTGTGCGCGAAACACGCAGCCGACAGAATTTTTCGAAACGGTGCCGTAATATCGGAGTTACACGCGTTGGATGATCCAAGAGCGGCCCTCGCTCGCCTCGCTATTTCATTCGCTAAGCTCCGTTCATCGGCTCGTCTCTCCTCCTGGCCCAGTGCTCCTCCTCGCACGGCGAGGAGGAAGAGCGGCAAGCAAGCGCATTTGCGAGCAGACTAACAGGTTCCTTTTGTGGATGACATGACCAGACGCGAATTGTGACATCACGGCCAACGTTGGGGATACCGAAATGCCCGGAGCTAGGGCGAGGGTTTGTTTCTTGGAATTTGTGGCGCGCCCACAAAACGCGATTTAGGGGCCCTTTAAGATTTGTAGAGTATTAAAATCAGTCGTGACTATGTAAAGCAAAGCACTTTATGTATAGTTTCCATAGAGAAAGCAATAAAAAACAGAGCGGACGTTTACACGGTCTGTGGAACGGCAGTGTGAACGCTCAGTGTGCGGGGCGGTATGATGGAGGGCGGACGTGTACTGACAGAGATGCGATGCCGCTTTAGGGCCTATTCATCCTCAAGCCGCATACAAAGGGTGGTCACGCCGCACACCACCACCACCGGATTGAAGTCCGCCATAAGCTGCTTCGCATCTAAAAATATCTAAGAGCGTACTGATTCTCTATTGTCGACACTTGCAGCGCGTTGCTCAAGCACAAAGACGTAACAACTGTTACACTTGTTAGTTCCCGCTTGTCCTGTGTATGCCTGTGCGTTCTTTTCGGGCGTCCTTTGTGCTTCAGCGGCGCGCTGCAAGTATCGAGCTGCTTGTCGATCTTCGTATCGCATTAACTGCTTCGCCCTTGCGGTGAAAATGTGACATTTTAACCTTCTTGAAGTATTAGCTGCAACCTTCTGAAAATTTCACTAAAGGAAATGTTCTCCTACAGAATCAGTGTAGGTGTGCTCAATAGTCAGCATAGCGTCAAGTGACATTTTCACTAAATAACACAAAATGTATCCGGTTTACCTTGGTCATGTTTCTGGGCTATATAATGTGAATAGAAAAGCAAGGCATCCAGATAGAGACACATTTAATCGCTATGAATTCAGGTAGTCTAATCGTTGGGCATTTGTTCTAAACCAAGGAGTGTTCTAAACACACTCAACATTGCCACGGTAGAGTATGTACTATAAATAGTACTCGAGTTGAACTTTCTCCCCCCCCCCTTGCAGGGTTTCGGTTTGTGCCCACATTTTTCGACGGGATTTGAATAGTCATCCATTTTTCAAGCGAAGGTTGCTACGAGCAATACATCGCGGCCCTCGACGATTTCACTGTTGCCTGGATATGGACGCATGACCCCCCGTTCCGAAGCAGGACCGTGATTCACTTGGCAGGATGCCAAATGCGTAGGCGCGCCCTCACCCCACGCCCGCAACCAATTAGAGCCGTCTCGCTTCCACCGGGGATAGAAAGAAATACAGAAAGAAGCAATGATAGAAAGAAAGAAATTATTTCAAAACTGTTTTAAAAGTACGAACTACTATTGTGCACTCAATATAAAAGTCAAGCACGCACACGTCAAAGCATCGCTTGCCCCATTTTCCCAATACGGGAAGGGCTCCCGAATTTTTTTTTTCTAAATACAGCAAGACATATTCTCTCCAAAACTCCGAATGAATAGCGTGGTTACATTGCGGACCATAATGGAAACATGATCAGCATACGTGAGCTGGAGAGCGAATCTTGACAGGAATTACGTGCGTGGTTCTTTAATGAAAGCCAGCAGGTAATGAAGCCAAGGAAAGTATAGGGGACGTTAATTGTGCTTTTTTAAGTGTATGGTAGTAATTGTAATACAGATGGGAAGAAACTGAAGTGGACGAAAAAGGAACTTGCCGCCGGCAGGGACCGAACATGCAACCTTCGAATCCTAAAGGTTGCAGTTTCGGTCTCTGCTAGCGTCAAGTTGTCTTTCCGTCCATTTTACTTTCTTCAGATCTGTATCACAATTACTACAATACACTTAAAACAGCACAATTAACGTCGCCTACACTTTTCTTGGCTTCATTACCTGCTGGCCTTTCATTAACGTTGTGCCAAACAAAGAAACGAGCCCTAAATATTATCTTCCTTCATTCATGCGCGTGGTTCTTGTTCTGTTGCAGTACTCCCCCTTCTCGGTTTCAAGACGGCAGAAGCCGAACGGCACACTCGTTTATGAAGGCGTGGACTTCTCGCTCATCTCCAACCTTGCCCGTGCCTTCAACATGAGGTGACAGCAGCCTAATGTGTTATTATATTTTGGGTTTTTGCGTCTCAAAACCACGACATGATTATGAGACGCCATAGTGGCGGGCTCCGAAAATTTCGACCGCATGGAGGTCTTTAACGTGCACCTAAGTCTACACGCACGGGCCTCTCGCACTTTGCCTCCATCTAAATGCGGCCGCTGCGGCCGGGATTCCATCCCGCGACCTCCGGCTCAGCAGTCAAGCACCATAACCCCTTGAAAACCGCTGCGGGTGTGACAGTAGCTTCCAGTGTTACCATATGGTTCGAGTGTAATTCATATAGTAATATAAGTGGAGGATCGAATCAGCAATTCTATGTTCAGAAGAGACGAAGGGGCGATTTGGTATGATAAATGCCAAATAAGCATGGCAAATAAGATGTGCGATTTTGTCATGCCAAGCGTTATTTCTTTTCTGATGTTACTGCGGGGACGTTGATTGACATGTTTTGTTTGTTTGTTTGTTTGTTTGTTTGTTTGTTTGTTTGTTTGTTTGTTTGTTTGTTTGTTTGTTTGTTTGTTTGTTTGTTTGTTTGTTTGTTTGTTTGTTTGTTTGTTTGTTTGTTTGTTTGTTTGTTTGTTTGTTTGTTTGTTTGTTTGTTATCGTCCTGGCACTCCTTGTCTCATTGTGAGAAACGTGTCGGATATATAATCTTAAGCCCTGCATGTTAGTGTGCTCGATCCCTTCAAAAGCTAAGGAGTAGCCGGCGCCTTGTTTGTGCGCCAACACCTCCTTATATCATATCAATAAAAAACGGAGATAACTAACACAACACAAGCGAATGCACAAACAAACAAGTCGATTATTTACCACGTACATCTTATGTTTTTCGAAAAGCTTTGAAATAACAAGCGGTTGTTTTCACAAATAATGTAGAACTTGGTAATACGGAGCATCTCACTATTCATATTGGTAGCAACTTTCTGTAGTCACACTGATGCTTAGGTTTACAAAGCGTAGTTTTATTTAAAAGGACGAATTGAGTCTTATGCATAAGAAGATTGTTTTTTTTTTTGTTTTTTGTATGCACTGGATGCTTCAAGAAGTGAGGATGATCGCTCTGTAGGCGGTAACGTTCGGTAACCTAGGCGACTTAGTAATCATCTTCACTACGGAAGTTCCCATGCCCTGTGTCCATACGATATGTCTACGGATATGGAATTGATACACTACGCTGAGTTGGCGTTTTAAGTTGTTAAGAAGCTACTTCAATTTCTTTAGTTAAGGTCCCAATGTGTGAGAAATAGGCGAGGAACGCTCTCTTTTAAACTCTATAAAAAGAGCTGGAGAGCGCGCTTTCCATTTGAAACGGTGGAACGTGCGGTGATACCCACAAACCGTCGAACCCGACGTTTCCTGGCGCCATCTCTTGCTAAAGTGCGCTAACGATTTCAGAAGTCTACGGCCTCCGAGACTTTCGCGAGGTATTCTCGGAGTCCGGTAAAAAAGCAGTTTCCCTCAGCGCGCCAATTACAATCTGTCGTATGCTGTTTGCGCAGTTTCTTCGTCCTTGCTTGGAACCGAGAAGTAGAGAGGATTTTACTCGATACATGTGGGCGCGCCGCCACCTTGGTCCCTTCAACGAATGTTTTCCTACTTTTGTACATCGCGACGTGAAATAATGTCATGAAACGTCGAATGCACCAATCCAACCGTTTTCGTGCGTATGCGTCTGCCGTAGCACAGTTCCACTAGCTGTTTAAGATACAAAACGGCGGGGTTAACAGCCAAATATGGCAGCACCGCGAAACCCACCCGTAAAATAGTCTACACGCTTTTGATGAATAGAACGAGTGAGCAAGCTGTAACGTGAACGTCAGCCGATCTTGCCTTAACTGTAAGTGCGCGAACTTAATATAATATATATATATATTACTTTTTAATTTCTACTCCGGCGTCTTGACGTGCCAAAATGACGACATGGCTCTGAGGCAAGCCGCAATGGGAGGATTTCCAGTTTAATATTGACTACCTGGGATTTCTTAACATCCACCTAAATCTAGGTACACTGGTATTCTCAAATTTTAATACGGTCACTGCAGCTGCCGTGGGCCTTACACATACCACGGAAAGCAGTGTGCAGTTCTTAAAAGAGACGCCTCATCAAACCCGAAGAGTGACCGTTGGGGTTAGCGTCAACACAAATGCAGAAAATCATGTGATGACCTCACCCTACGATGTCACATGTCGTCAAGATTGTGACGTCACAATATGACGTCATCACAAGACATCGTCGCTTGGTCAAACGTGCGCCGATCGCGGAGGCACTGCAAAACCACGTTGAGTGCAGAAAGTTTTCGAGGCTGGAGGGATCAGTACAATTAACTAACTTAGAAGAAAAAGATGGCTTCGCTTTCGAGTCGTCTACGGTAAATGCGTAAGAGACCGTGCGACTTGTTAGCATCGGTTACGTTATGTTAGGTTGTTAGGTTACGTAAGGCTAGGCTAGCTAAGGTTAGTCAGTGCGCGCGTGCTTGCTCTTCCTGCCATCTTGTAACTAACGCTGCATTCTTCGCAATATTATACTCAGACGTTTCCCTTCTTTATCATTAATATTCCAAGTTCAGAAAAAAAAAAGCGACGTCACATTATACGTCACGTGTTGATCTGTTCACGTCAACGCCCTGCTGTAGGAAGTTGTCATTAGTACACCTGAAGCGTGGCATGAACGACGAGAATAAATGTTTTTTATTTGCCACATTCTCGTCTTTGAAAACAGCTCTCTATGGGTGTCTAAACGTTAATGTCTTGACTCTTTCACGCCATTCAGCCGCATCGGCCTCGGCATCCCTAACACTGTCCACCGCGGTAGTTGTGTTGATATGGCCTTAAGTTGCTGAGCTAGAGGTAGCGGGTTCGATTTCGGCGGGGCGTGTATCGTGCGCTGAGTGCACGTTTATGACGGTCTAAATTAATCCACGGCAGACTTGGCAGTAATGAAATTGCAGTAAGGGCATTACGGTAATTAAATTATTTTTCGCTGTAATGAGTAACGTAATGAATTACATTTGTGGACTGGTAATTTAGTAATGTAATGACCAGAACATTACTCATATTCCAATTACTTTCGACTAAAATATAGCATGTCCACTTCCCGATGGCACCAAAAAATGAAAGATAAATAACAAAGACGAGTTAATCTGGAAAAGCTCATTTGTAGGAGCGATGCAGCAAAGATCTGTGAGATTTCAATGTATATCATCATCAGCCTGTCTACGTCCACTGCAGGGCAAGGGCCTCTCCCATGTTCGGCCAATCAACCCGGTCCTGTGCTTTCTGCTGCCACGTTATACCTACAAACTTCTTAATCTCATCTACCCACCTAATTTTTTGTCTCCCCCTCATGCGTTTGCCATCTCTTGGAATCCAGTCAGTTACCCTTAATGACCACCGGTTATCCTGCCGACGTGCTACGTGTAAAAAAGGCCTGGGGTGCAGCCTCACTGGCGACCACAGCCAGCAATGCATTCTTTCACCAGAGCAGGATTGGCCACCCTGGTGTAGTACTTGGCCACTACCTCCCACATGAATACACCAATTAACCTCAATGTATATGTGCAGTGAATAAAACGTACAGGGGTGTTCAAAAGCTGCCAGGCCGCAACGCCCGGCCGAGGAGCAGCAGCTCGCGGCTATCGGGGCGCAGCTCACAATCACGCCTTTGCGCACGCTGGCGTCGAGCGTGTGAGTGGAGGGGGGGGGGGGGTTGCATCTCTCTCCCTTTCTTGCTCTCCTTGATAAGAAAGCGATGTATAAACTTGGTGCGTCATGTTGCCCTCACTGTCCGCTCTTCGATCCTTTACTACTGCGCAGCGTGTAGCCAGGCGGCAGTCTTCCGGAAAACTGACGAATCATGCTTGCGGCCACATTTAGCTCGACACCATGTACGTATTACCGTGGTTTCGGGCTTCATGGTGAACAGTTTAGTGCGTTTAACTTTCCATTGGCACTGCGGTGGCTCTCTCAGCCGTCTGCGCAGGCCAATTTCGCTGCAGTACAAACATGGTCGGAGCCCGAAATGTATTCAGAAGAGCTTGTGTTGGGGCTAGTAGGAACCTGTTAGTGGAATAAGCAGCGCTGCACGGTAGTAGTTTACACCTCGCTTTCTTATCAAAAGAGAGATAGAGAGAGAGATACACTATCCCCCCCCCCCCCTTGACGCACACGCTCGACGCCAGCGTGCGCCAAGGCGTGATTGCGATTGCGATAACAGCGCCCCGATAGCAGCGAGCTGCTGCTCCGCGGCCGGGCGTTGCGGCCTGGGAACTTTTGACCATCCCCTGTACATCAATTAGTGCAAGAATGATAAACTTTTGTAAAAGTAATTTCATTATACTTTTCGAAAGTAATACTAATGTAATGTCATTATTTTCGACCAGCTGTAATTCGGGATTTAATCTGGTTACATTGAACAAATTTTGGAAAAGTAATCAGTAATTAAGATTAATTATTTTAGGAGTAATTTTAGCCATCTCTGATCCACGGTGACGTACTACGATGTGCATCATAATCAGATCGTTGTTTTGGTGCGTAAAATTTAAATTGAATCATCACTGACACGCGATGCACTTGTTGAATGCAGCCTTGTTCCGGTACGCGACCCGGAAGCCACGTGGGGCGCAAAGAGACACGGACGTTGGACTGGAATTGCAGGAATGGTATCCAGAAGAGTGCGTACCAATTTTTCTAAAAATAAATACGTCAAATATCAATATGTTAGACAAACACACATTACGCCGTCTAGTTAAATACATCAGCACGAGTGATAGGGGCAAACGAGTGAGTGAGTGACAATCTTTATTCATCAAGGGGTGTGGGGGTAAAAAAAATATACAACGCCGCGCTGTGTTTGGCTTTCTTGGTTTGTCCTTGTATGTCGCGCAGTTATATTCAACATGAACCACATATATGTCAAGTCTCAACGCTTCACATGCTGCACAGACAGTAAAAGCTGCGGCGCGGGTCGTTCAAAGGAACACGCGAACTAATGAACAATGAACCAGATTACGCTGATAGAAAATCTTTTCATAACCTTGTTTTGTTTTTGTTTGTTTGTTTTTTTAGGGAAACAGCGCGAAAGACGAACGACCAGGTAGAGAAGGACACAAACAACAGCGCTGACTTACAACAAAATTTTATTCGTCAAACCACGCATTTGTTGTAAGTCAGCGCTGTTTCCCTCCAGTATGTCGTACCAACTCGCCCAAGCAACCACTTTGGCTGTTTGTTTATAATTTTATTGAAAACTTCTTTTCAATTATTTTTAAGTAAGTAGATCGGAAGGTATAGGCCACCTTGAGTCGGCGGTCCCAACGTAATGTGTAAAGTACCAAAAAAAAAAAATCTCACTGCGGACTCGACACACAGTCACAAAACACAAGCGCCAATACATGGTCACCATTTTAAAACACCATTAGAGAATGTGGTTGCAGTTGCTGCTGTTGTTGTGGTAGTCGTCGCCACCGCGTCGTAACCTTGTCACGGATAGGTCAGTGTGACGTCACCGATTTTACCGTATTTCTTTTTTAATTTGAGCGGTTTTGATCGTGAAATGTTTTATAAACGTTCCATATTGTCTCAGTCTTTCGCTCCTTCAGAATGCAGTCAATAAGCAACTAATTAGACGCGAGCATAATCCGTCAAAAATTTGTAGCATCATCGCGAATTGATGCGGAAGCTTCAAGGCGACATTGCCACCCCATGTGTCATTCTTACGTCTTGATGATGATGGTTATGATTGCCTCGATGAGCGACTTCTCATTTTGTTTGCTCTGTCCCGTTGTTTGCTCTGTCCCTTTTAGTTGAGTTTTACTACGTCTGTCACAGTTAAGCGTCTTGCCTGTATTTCCAAGGCCGCTTACAGGAGCGCGTGATTTGCCGGCGCTTCATATTCCGTCTGCCTGTCTCTGTAAAGAGCGCACAAGGGCGTGGCTCAGTGACGTAATCGCATTTCGAACGCCGTGAATAGACACGGAAACCAATAATGAAGCTCACGAATCCTCTCCGAGCCGTTTAGCTTCTGTCGCTTTTTTTTTTTTTCGTTAGTGTCTCCTTTTTATACGATATCTTTCTTTCTTTATTGTTTATTCATCGGAGAGTACGTTTTTCCTTACGCGACACTGTTTTTATCCCCCGTCGTACAACTCAGTTTCCTTCTGACAAAGTCGGCTTCTGAGACGTTTTCCTTGTACGCACCTAAACTCGCACGTATTGTTTTGTTCCGTGAGTAACTAGAACCGGTCGAGCAGGGCGACTTGGTCAGGTTAGCCTACTACAGCGATAGCCATCTCTCCGACCCTCTAGAGTTGTAAGACATGCGCCGTTGCGAGTGCGAGGTCATTTGTGTGTAAGTTTGGTTGTATACTGATGGCTTCCGCAAGCATGACAGATATATAAATTTGAGGGGGAAAAAATAGACGACAATCGCCGCACAAGGATAAACATCGCCAGACATGCGCCGAACGCGCAGAACAGTCACGTCGAAAGCTGGAAGAGTAGGCCTTTCTAGAGCTTGTTAACGCGATAGCGTTAAGAGCTCGTCTCGCAGAAATTCCGGTGTCGGCGTCGGCGTTGTTGGTTGTGAGCGAAAAATCAGCGTTGTCCGTGACCGAAAAATCGAGAAAGATGCATATAAAATAAATAATAAAAATCTCCGGCTTGAGTGAGATTCCAACCCAGGCCTTCTGCATGGCAATCAGGTGTTCTACCACAGAGCCAAGCCAGTGCTTGAAACTGCTTCGGAAAAAAAAACGCTATATGAATACCATGTAGTGGGAGGAGTCTCCTTAAAGCATGTAATATTGCGTGGCAGTAGCGTAGAATCGCGCCAGGCGCCAGAACATGTGAATGGCGCAACGAGTGGGTGTTTCAAAGGCACATCCATTACAAAGCTCTCAAACATATTTATTCATCATCAGCTCCAAAAGCATCAACAAAGTGAGCAGCTGCGTAGGTTCGTGCGTTGCCTTACGGACGCGTAGCGGACTCTTCGCTTATTCAAAATGTTGAATTATGGCGTAGTAGGCACCTCGCAAGTGTACCTGCAGTAGGTATTTAGGGTAGTTTGAAACGGCCAATGTTACGCGCACAGACGTTCGCTTCCTTGTGGCACGTTGAGGCATACACCGAGAACCGAAGTTAGGCTAGCAATTGAGAAGGCGATGCGCGTTCTACTTGAAGGCGAAGCTCAAACGTCCTCCAGGTTTTTGTAAACTCTCTTGGGGCGACTAATCAAGCCCACTTGCAAGGTATCCACTACGCCATAATTTTTATGAAGTAGGGAAGCACCCACTATGCCATTATTCGCCATTCTGCGGAGAAGCGTGGTGCCCGCTACACACCTGTATGGCATTCTGTGGACTTTGTGCTGTGGTTGATGACGATGAAGAATTATGGCTGAGCCCTTTGTAATGGGTTGGAAGCTTTCAACGACCCACCCGTTGCGCGATTCGCATTGTGTGACACCTGGTTGCTATCTTACTTTTCTACCCCGCTATATTACATATGTTGACGCGATTCGTTCTGCGACATGACGCTTGTATAGGGTCTTTTTGCGAAGGGATTTCAAGCACTGGCGTGGTTCTGTACTAGAATACTCGAGTGCCACGCAGAGGGCCCGGCTTCAAGTCCCATCTGATCCTGGATATGTTTCTTCTTCGCACAACAGCGGTTACGGACACCGGCGGCGGACAGCTACTGCACCAAAATCGGCTGCTGTTGTGATCGCATAACAGCTTTCGCTGTAAAACACAAAATCGTAGAATGTCAAATACCGCACCAGCCAAAACAGGAACTAGCCGCTTCGCACACGCGCAGTGAGTGAGCAAAAATAGATGGTCAGGCTATCTGGCACGCGTTCAACTCTGTGTGCTCAGATGGACAGGCGACAGGGGAGCAGGAAAACAGTCAGCGCTGATTTTGCTGCCTTGTCCGTCAAGTGTCCAGCTCACCAGGCCGATAATAATCAGAGGGCTATTTCGGCGAACGAATCTCACGGCAGGCTTCGACACGGCTAAATGTTCGTTATCATGTGTTGATCAACACTATGGGCAAACAATGCAGGCATCAAACAGGAATCGACTTCTCGACGATGGCGTCTGCAAGTGCCCTCGTCAGAACGTTGACAGACTAAGGCTTTCCTTGTTCACATACTGTCGATAACTGCAAGACTCCGTGCATAATTATTATTTCCACTTGCGAACATCCTACGGCCGTTCCATTACAGAATGTATAAATTACAGTTAATTATTACAGAGCACACAGTTGACACTGTCGCGATGAATCATCCTAGATAGAATTGGTCGGGCGCCCGAAAGTAGTTTTCCGCAGCGGAACCAAAATGGTATGTATATACGGCAGCTTTCGCTCAGAAACTTTTCATACGTGCAACATGACTGCTTATCAGTAAGAAAGCAAAAAATAATAATACTAAAGTATGAAAATCCTGACAGCCACTTCACAAGAGCCTACAAAATACTGCGCGCAATTTCGGAGCTGGAAATACAAACGCACTCGAATCTGTTTGTGCTGTCTAACTAATAGGTTATGTTTCGGTCTCACCCATAGCGAAGCGTTGGTGTCACGGTACAGCGCATATGCACTTATGTTTTGCCACGACTTCATAATGCAGAGCACGCGAACGCGCCAAAAATCTGCGACTGCCGCATGCGCGCGCCTGTTGTGGAAATTTAACTTATACGGAACTCGTATAGATGCGGGCTCTGTATGACTATAATTTTATAACCTATTTGGTGCGGAAAACAGCACATATATACAATCCGTATCATGCGGACTCCGCAATGCCATAATTCAGCATCCACGGGACCCTTATATATGGAGATTCGTTTTATACAGATGCCCTATATATAGACTCCGTATCATGCAGATTCCGTAGTATACCGTAATTGCGTATGTACGGATCCGTATCCTCCGCACATGCGAAATGTTTCACTATATGGTTACCTTGTCACCGCGCAGGAAGTGGACCTGGCGGTGAGTGCCTCGTTCCAGACTCCGTACCGCGAGGGAGTGCTGGACTACACGCACTACTATTACATCCAAGTGGTCAAGTTCATCGTGCGGGCACCGGCAGAGAAGCCGCGAGCCCTCGTCATCGTCAGGCCTTTCGCCGTCGAGGTGCGATTCACACGTTGCAACATAGCGAGCATTCGTTGCCTCTCGTTCATCGTGCCGGTTAAAATACACTAAGTACACTAAGAAAAAAAAGTCATTTGACTTTTTTGAGAGTCCTGACTTGCCACGTATATGACTCTCTTTAAAAAGACACGTGAACTCTCTTTGGAGATTAATGTACTCTCATCGGAGAGTCGTGTGACCCACAAAACAGTTAACATGTCTCTTTAAAGAGAGTCATATACGTGGGAAGTCGGGACTCACCGAAAGGAGTCACGCATGCTCCTTTCTTTTCTTAGAGTGCATAGCACACGCTGTTGAGCTAGTTGGTGCATGTTTAGTACCAACAGTAAACTTTGGCATCACTTGTGCGCGTCCTGTCTGTGTGTTCCTTTGTGTTCCTGCGTGGTCATGTTTTTGGCGCCAAGTTTACTGTCGATACTAAATCGGTTAACATAGGCGTGCGCACAGGGGGCGGGATGCGGCTGCCCCCCAATCATCTAAGGGGGCCTCCAAGTGTGTCCCATACCTTTACTGCTGGACCGGTCCCGCCATTATTTATAGGGCAGAGTTATCGTCATGTACCTTTATTGCGGTGATGGCCGCCTCGTGATATTTCATTCCAATAACTGTTTACTTTCCATTGCCACGGATTCTCCTGGGGAACACGATGTCTTCGAAGATCGAGTGTGCGAAATATTTCTTTTGCAGGCTGTGTACCGCCGCGTTTGTTTCCGTGATAGGCCACAGAAAGTCTAGGGGCATTGTCAGATGACACTTTCTACGTCACCGACGTGACCACCGATATCAGCGCAATAGTCCAGACCTAAACAACTAAGCATGGGGGTACGCCGAGTTCAATTCCACTCTGCAGTTGAAGGAAATGAAAAGGTAGACACGCGCGAAACGCTGTCATGCGCCTTAAAATTGAGAACCCCAAACCTTTTGCAGGACACTATCAAAGGACGCAATGGCTTTAGCACGCCGAATTTGCAAGCCGACGTTGCTTTCTACTGATTGAGAAAGGGACACTACAAAATAATTGCTGTGACCGAAATCTGAAGTTTAGTTAAGAAACTGGTTCGTTCTACTAATATACCACTTACCTAGAAAAATTCAACCGGTAATTAATGGAGTTTTCAGTCGGGGGAGGTGAGCGCACCCTTGTCGCTTTATAACTGCTCTTGGGTGAATATATAAGTGAACGGCCTCCACACAGGCGTTTGCCACCACCACAAAGTCCCACGTGTGTGCCCGTTCCTGTTAAGGACAAGCTCCAGTAACGGCTTGTCCTTGATGCAGGTGTGGCTCGGTGTGCTGGTTGCCTACCTGGTGTCCTTGGCGCTGCTCTTGGTCGTGATGCGCTTCGAACGCCGCCATGATCGAACCGGGAAACTAAGCTTCTTGCCGACCGGGGACGTTGCTCTGTCCCTCTACTTGGGAGTCATTTGGCAAGGCACGCACTACCGTGTTATCATATTCCGCACGTTTACCGCCAATCACGGCGAGGTCTTCTTCGTCGATTAGCCACGGGGAGCATCGTCGTTACATGTAGTTACGACACAAACATTGCGAGGGGCAAATGGAGAATTCTTAGCAAAGCGCCGCCTGCGCCATTATGTATAAATATAATTGCGTGCGTGCTGGAGACGGTATAGATATTTCTGCGAGCGTTCCTTTTCCCGCGTTTTCAGAAGCATAGCGTATACACTACGACAGGGGCTTCAGTTGAGTGGCACAAATGCGGGAAGTCTACGATTCATTAGTCGGGGCACGCTACACTCCGAACAGCGATTGTAAACGGATACATTGAAGCACACGTGAAATTGGCGACGATAGAACGGTCTTCTTTCTTGTAACACATCACACTTGAAAAACAAAACAAAACAAAGTTTCCGATTGGTTTTCTTTCTTCGCAGCTTCGCACTATGAAAGACAGTCGCTTCGCAGAGTGAACTGCGCAGGTCGATGAGGAATATTGGCGGAAATACAGCGCGAAAGTATACGAATACGTAAGCAACAAAGAAGAACAAATGATCAGACATGTAAATGTCAGCGGATCTAAAACATTGGACATCGAAGAATTCGAATGTCATCGCACACTAGAAAAACGCGCGTCGGTGCTGTTCTGGCCGACACGGGGAATGAATAAAGCATACCATTTAGGTGGCGGAGTAAATGGCTGATGCTGGCAGGCAGGCAGATGACGAACTTGTAGGGTCAAGAAAGTGCTTCACGTAGACGAAATTGCACCCGCAATGAACTCGGCATGGACAGAACGGCACTGGCGGCGCAGTTTAAGGCATCGTCAGGTCCACAGTCTAGAAAGGCGGTACGAGTCTTACGCGTTAAAGTTCCAGAACCGTAGACGGTGCTCCTACACGAGGGCCGTAGAACATCATTCGTGGTGCGCGCACGTTCAGAAAGAAACCCAGCGCTCGGGACGTTACCGCGCTCCGTTTGAGCCACGGATCGCTTCGAGTGTTGCTTTGCCTAAAATGCGCTGACTCTGAATGCAGGCTGCGACTGGCGCTTCTCGGCCAGCCCGAAGCGACGCCTGGTTGCCGCCGGTTGGTGGCTGTTGTGCACCGTCATCTCGTGCGCCTACTGCAGCTTGCTCATCTCGTTCATGAGCCACCCGGGCATGGAACAGGCGCTGGACACGCTGCCCAGGCTGCGCCGGGAGCTACTGAAAGGCCGCATGTTCGTCGGCACTACGCGTCACACAGAGATGGAGCTCGCATTCACCGTGAGTTGCTAGCCCAACGGCCGGCACGGCGCATGCGCTTTTTAGCGCGACACCACTGTGTTGCATGGCTCAACTACTTCCCAAGTGGATAATATCCGAAGCGCGCAAAGAAGAGCGTCCAAGGAAGAGTGACTACGTTCCCCAATGCCCACCCCCATTTTGAAAGATGCGCTGCGGAAAAGCAAAGGCATGTCGACCTGTAGTCAATAGATTTTGAGCTGTCTCGCTCACGCGTTTAGACAGGCAGAAACCGCGGGGAACATGCTTGCTACATTGTTTGACGTCAAAAGCGCAAGTCTGGTGTATGTTTCATGGAGAGGTTTGGTGTTGTTCTTGTCTAAACCGCGTACAACACTTATAATAGTTGTGTGCAGTGGCAGGAATACAGTGAATAGAGAGCGTTAGAATTAGGGAACCGAAACTCTGGGAAGTTCCTAGCCGCGTTGGGTATGCTATACATGGGCTGAGTAGCAGCGGAGTTTGAGAATTTGGTCAAACGCAAGCAGCGTTGGGCCGAGCGCTGGAATCTCGTTAATATTCTTTCAAGCGGTGATCACTTTACACTCGTTCGTTTGTTGCCCACAGAGCGTGGTGTCACAGAGGCGTGATTACAGCGGTTCACAGGCGGGCAAGTATATACAAGTTACCTCAGCGTCTGCAGCAATACACGCGGTAGAGGAAGCGGCCTTGCGTTGCTCTGGCAAGATTGCGGACCTAGTGCGTCGAAGGTCACTATAATCGAAGGCTAATAGCTTTGCATATGTCGTAATGACAATGCGTTAGCTAACCTACGCCAGCAACCGAAGAGGGACACGGGTTCTGCGCATGCGCATTTTAGGCGTGCAGTTATCTTGAGTCCCCAAGACGCTTGGGCAGCCTTGGATCCCCATCTCTCTTATGACTTCCGTATGTGACTCGTTTACAGGAAATATGGATTGATCCGCAAGATCTAGAGATGAGGAAAAGCGTACACTTCTTTAAGATGTTTTTGGTTTGTTGTAGTTTGTGATTGTGGGATTGTCCGCGCATCCTTGTTGCGTTGTGGTGAAGAGCGGTGAAATATGCATGGTTTCACGACGTTAGGTGCAGGGGCGGATACAGGATTTTTCCGAAAGGGGGGGGGGTCATATTATGGGAGGACCCGATAGGTGCTTTTTTTGGGGGTGTACATGGGTCAGGATATCCGGACCCCCCTCTGGTTAAGTGCACTTGAGGAAAAGTGCATTGTGAGCGCAATACAGTGAACAGGGGGAGGAGAGAAAGAAGAATAGGAAGTACTAGTAGTAGTAGTAGTAGTATTAGTATTAGTAGTAGTAGTAGTAGTAGTAGTAGTAGTAGTAGTAGTAGTAGTAGTAGTAGTATGACTATAGTAGCAGTAGTGGTGGTGGTAGTAGTAGTAGTAGTAGTAGTAGTAGTAGTAGTAGTAGTAGTAGTAGTAGTGCTAGGAGATGTAATATTTGCAGAGTAATAGTAGTAGTAGTGGTGGTGGTGGTGGTGGTAGTAGTAGTGGTTAGTAGTAGTAGTAGTAGTGCTAGGAGATGTAATATTTGCAGAGTAATAGTAGTAGTGGTGGTGGTGGTGGTGGTGGTAGTGGTGGTGGTGGTGGTGGTGGTGGTGGTAGTAGTAGTAGTAGTAGTAGTAGTAGTAGTAGTAGTAGTAGTAGTAGTAGTAGTAGTAGTAGTAGTAGTAGTAGTAGTAGTAGTGCTAGGAGATGTAATATTTGTAGAGTAATAGTAGTAGTAGTGGTGGTGGTGGTGGTGGTGGTAGTAGTAGTAGTAGTAGTAGTAGTAGTAGTAGTAGTAGTAGTAGTAGTAGTAGTAGTAGTAGTAGTAGTAGTAGTAGTATACATTCGTAGTAGCAAGCTTCTATCGCCCTCTCGTTATGACGTACGAGTGTGCACGGGCGAACCTGTGCAAATACAAGGAAGACCTGAGCTTCCTCTCCGCAGTCCACGCACATGCTCCTTCTTGCTACGAGATTTGAACTTTTTTATATTTATTTCTCTGCTCAGAATAAAAGTGCACGTACGTGTTGCAAGCAAACCAGTCGTTGTGCTCACGAACAAAGCTCACCAAGGGGGAAACGCTTTGCGCGAGTGGTTTTCCTCGAAACCTCGTGAAAGCAAGTCTCAAGAAAGAAAAATACAAGATGCAAATAATTTTTTTTTTTAAGTCCGCGTCACCAAGCCGCTTGTTCTGCGTCACTGAGGTATCCAGACTAACTACCAATTTTACCGGTACTAATGGAGGTTGCAAGAATGTGAGCTGTATTGTGTAACGAAAATTGTACTCTCATGTTGTCTGTAATCTCCCTTGCTGTATATTGTTCGTTTTTTGTATATGTGACATTCCTGATTTATTTTTCTGCTCATAGTTTCATATTTTGCGTGAAGATGTAGTTTGTTATCCGTATTTATAAATCGCAGAGTTCGTTGTGATAATGTATGCAAGTTTCTCTATGCCGTTCACCTTATGTTGTATTTTTCTTGCGCCTACTATATTTCTGGCTGCTGTTCTTGTGTCACTATGACGCTATAGGATCATAGTCAGGCGTGTTTCTTGGCCTTCAGTTCCAGCGCCACGTGCATCATGGAGTTTCGTGTATTGTTAGAAAAAGTAAGTAAATAACATGTGACGGCCGAGGCCTTTCGTACTTGGAAGAGATAAATGCATTTAGTAACAGGGGCAACAATTTGTAGGATTGTCTTCGATATAGCTCTAAATTGTACATTTTGTGTCTGAAATGCAGTGCTGAAGCTAGTCTGCGTAGTACATAGCTTTTGGCTTGAACAAAGTCTTTCCAGGCACTTGCGGAGGTTCAGAATTTCGGACTAGCTAATAACAAGTACGGTGTAATACGCCAAATTTCCCAAGGCTTGAAAAAAATATTTTAAAAAACTCGCAGGTTACTTTATGCATTCGCCTGAGGAGACTCGAAGACCCATCTTATTCTTTTTTTTCTCAGCCGCTGTACTGATCCTTACCCGCCACCCTCTGAAAGCTTCCTGCACGTAACGCGGTTTCACACTGCCTCCAGGATCGGAGGCATCACAAGCTTCTTGCACCTCACCTGCTTTTGCACTGCCTCCGTGATCGGCTCGCTTTTGACCAAGCGACGGTGTCATGTGATGACGTCATCATTTGACGTGGCATTACGTGACGTCATGATGACGTTAGACATTTCGTCAATCTGTGACGCCATGCTGACGTCATATTTTGGCGTCATCACGTGATGATTTCTTGCATCACTCGTGTTGACGCCGACGCTGTGGGACGCCGACGGTCAATTTTTGGGTTTGATGAGGCATCTAAGGCTTTCGCCTAGATAAATAAGTAAATGAAGTTATAATCCGTAACTTTAATAAAGCCCGAAAAAATGGTATCCGGCGTTCTAAAGGTGACACATACAGGTGACATCTGGGCATGCGTCGTGTGACATAGCACATCAGGGAGAGTTTTTTTTTTTTATTGCGATAGCAATTGTATGGACAATCTCGACGGGTTTTTGCCGTCGCCGTTGCCGTCATGTCCTTCCAGTATGTCGTCATGTCCATCCCCCCGCGCATTGTATGTTCTACCACGGATAAAAGCTCGCGAGCGAGGGCGACGAACCCGGCCGAAGCAGAGATCAAACGAGCCGGCCCATATCCGTCGCTCGGAGGGTGCATGAGATAACATCACCCCGCTCGGGAGGCCTGCAGTCGAAGCAGACAGGAAACGCCCCGCCCGTCTTTAACGACCATGAAAAGACACGAGGTGGGAGGCGGAGGGGGGTTGTCACGCGAGCAGCCACTTTGAACTTTGAATATAAGGGCGCGGTCGCGATCACTGGCGCGCGCGTTATCTCGAAAGCCATCACAGCGGGCGGCTCGTATACCTTTCTACATGCTGCGCTCTCAACGCGAAGTGACTATGCGGAGAGCATCTCTCCCTGGAGCGGCCGTATTCTCTTACACCAGAGTTTTTATAGTTACGCGAGATCGGATACAAAACAGTTAGCTGCCAGTTTCACTTCGTGTAACACTACAATTTGTTGCTATCGCATTCATTGATTCGCCCTTGCGGTGAAAGTGTGACTTTTTTTCCTCGGCTGACTTTCTCCGCTTACTTTCGCGCATTAACAAGTGCCTCTATTCGTGAATGAGAGCTAAGCGTGTGAATGTGTATCCGTGCTCCAAACAAACGAAGAAGAAAGCGCTTAGGCAGCAAGCACCTCGAGGAAGCTTATAGCGCGTCCGCGATTCCACGTTCACCATCGTTCATTGTTTGCGCGAATGAGGAAAATAAACGTGCTACTCCGTACAATTGCGGAACGCAGTAGGCAAAGAGCTGCCTCTTAATAGCCCGTTGCCGGACGCATCTTCTCTCGCAGTCACTGCTTTCTCCGCAATCAGGAAAAGGGAACTTCTCGCCTCTTGCCTTCCATGATCTCGCGGCTGCGTAGTAAGCGGGAGAATTCAGCGGTTGTATACCGAGCGAGCGCTGCAGGTTGCATGCGCCTAGGATGCGCCAAGCACTTCCCATAGACAAGTTGTCCGGAATGCATTGGCTCAGCACGTCAGTGACGCACGGTTGCTATTTATATACGTGTGGTGCCGCAGAAAGATACCTGATGTACATGACAATCTGTTTAGAAACACAGGACATCACATGTATTACGGATTGGTTCAGTAGCGACGGCAGTTACCGGGGCGCTCGGCAAGCCCCCCTCCCCCCCCCCCCTCCCCCCCCCCCCGGGGCCCTCTTCCTACCTCACCTCAGGTCGCAATTCTTAGCAGATCTAATTACAGGCCACAATATTTTGCTCTAGATATATGTGGATATAACGCTGGATTGAACATTGCCTGCATAAAATTCCAAACTGTGAATTGTGTATTTGGTATATTTGCGGTGCTTGATCAGCTTCTTGTTAGAAAAACCGGACCGATTTCACGAAGGGCAGAATAAAATGCGAGCCGATCTAGGAGGCAGCTAGGCCAATTCCCGATCGCCTGAATCGTGTTTCCCCGTCTGCTTATCACCGTAAGCGCAGATATAGTGCTTCACAAATATGGCATCCAGTCACACAAGCAAACCTCTTGTAATGTCGAGATATTTAGAGTACAGAAAGAAACGCGGGCAGAATTAAGAGAAGACACAACAGACGAAGCGCTTCGTCTATCACGTCTTCTCTTATGAACAACCATCTTGCCCAACGAATCACACCTGTTTTGTAACATTTTAACAAGACAAAAATATACAAAAACAGAGATATCTATATCGCACCAGTCGTTTTCTTCGCATTGTTCCGACGTCTACTTTTATCTATCTATCTATCTATCTATCTATCTATCTATCTATCTATCTATCTATCTATCTATCTATCTATCTATCTATCTATCTATCTATCTATCTAGCTATCTATCTAGCTATCTGATCTGTCTGTCTGTCTGTCTAGTCTATCTATCTATCATCTATCTAATCTATCTATCTATCTATCTATCTATCTATCTATCTATCTATCTATCTATCTATCTATCTATCTATCTATCTATCATTCGCTCTCGCTCGCTCTCTGTTTCCTTCGTGATTCTCTGCCATTGTTTAACTCTCGCGCATACAGGATGTCGCTATCAACGTTCGCCAAATTGCATGGCCCCCTTGCGGTGGCGTGGACACGTAATGAAGCCGAGAAGAATGACAGGAAACTTGTAAACAGGTCGTCGCGGAGGAAAAGAGAGAACTTGAACTTTCGTGCGGCCACAGACGAGGCCTTGGAAACAACGAGGGTATACCCCGTGCATGTCATTGTCGTTCTCTTGCGCACACTTTCCGGCGCATGCAAGAGATGCACGTCGTTGCCCGACTTCAGCCGCACAAAAGAGACGCCCGAGGAGGCTTTGTTCTGGCAGCTCAAAATGTGTGCCATGTGTGTTCTGCGTCAAAGTAACGTTTGTACGTAGCATGCTAACTCGAGTCATATTACTCATTTACACGTATTAAAGGAGCTAAAACAGGCTCCCTCTCTCTCGCTCTCTATACCGTGAGTCCACACCTGGTCAGGAAAAAAAAACTCATAGGGCTCCTTATGCATTCGTCTAAGACGACTCGGACGCTAAAGCCATCTTTTTAATCTCAGGCGATGCACTAATCCTCCTCCTCCCCCCTTCTCCCCACCCTGCGAAATGAACGTGACTTTGGACTGCCTCCAGGATCGGAGGCATTGCAAGCTTTCTTCCACTCAAGTGGCCTGGCAGTGCCTCCGGGATCGGCCCACCTTTGGTCCCGCTACTATCTCATGCGATGACATCATCATGTGACGTCACGTTATATGCGACACCATAGTGGCGTCACAATTACTTAATGATGACGCCACAAACTTCGGCGATCTGTGACGTCATTGCGTGATGATTTTTTGCGTCACTTGTGCTGACGCTGCCGACAGTCAATTTTAGTTCATACTGAAATATTGGCAGCGCAAACTAATGGGACACAGAAGGGGAACACAAACAAGCGCAGTCTGCGCTTGTTTGTGTTCCCCTTCTGTGTCCCGTTAGTTTGCGCTGCCAATATTTCAGTATGAACCTATACCAACTTGCCCGCCTTTCAACACTTCTGCAAGTCAGTTTTAGATTTTGATGAGGCATCTAAGGCTTTCGCCTTAATAATTCATATAGCTTACAGTTACAGCGCCTGTAGTAGTTTTCTTTGAGACGTTATACAACAAGCCCCATCAATCAATTAGCCCATCATTCGCCATTCGCAGCGTTTTTGCAAGCAGTTGTGAGTATCGTAGGCGCAGTCAGCTACACACGCACATGCACATAGTGGGGTCGGACCCCCACCCCACGAAAATATAAAATCCTGGCTACGCCCCTAGTGTATATACATTGCATACAACCCAGCGGCTTCGGTGGGAAGCTCGAAACACTGCCGCGCCTTCACGTGAAACATGCTCTCGCGCCCTGTGCGCGACGTGCAATGAGACGCTCTTCAAAGGCAGCCAGGCGTTTAGGAAAGAGGTAGCGCCGTCGAAGTAGCTTCGAACAATCGACATATACCGGCTTCATGGCGCCTGAGGGGTTCAGCCGCGCATGGCCGGCAAAGAAGGCTAACAGCACTCGAAATCGCATGCGTCAGCGCATTTTAAGCGAGGCACGATGCGTGCATCGTGTTACGATAGCGGAAACCTCCGAGGTCTTGTATAGTAGTCGCAAGGCAACCGAGCACCCTTCGGCGCTCGAGGGCACTAGCGCAACGAGTTACGTGCAGCCCTACACGCGGCACGCGCGTTGGTTGATGTATCCGGTTCAAGATAGGCGTGCGCAGGGTTCCCCATCAGGGAGAGAGGGGGGGGGGGAGGGCAAAGTTTCATCGCAGCCCCACATGCCCCCCCCCCCCCCCCGCCTTCGTTGGTCGAGTCCAAAGGACAACAGGATTTACAATTAATGAAAAAAAAAAGAAAATGAAGCGATGACGTGCTTCCCCCAATGGCCTGATATTTGTTCCATCTTTCCTGAGGGGAAGATGGGAAGTAAACAGTTTTTGGAATGCAACATCAGTGGTCCTCAGCCGCCGCTATCGTCAAAAACCTGTGTGGCCATAACGCTGCTCTTTAAACAATGACAGGGCAAGTCCGAATGAGTAAATGAGCAGACTTCGACTCCCCCCCCCCCCTTAGGTCATTAGGGGGGAGGTGGCTGCCCCTCCTCCCCGTCCTGCCCCCTTCGAGAGCACGTCTATGCGCTTCAGTCAGCGGCTGCTGTACAGTCTTTGTCGAAAGTTTAGATGCCACTGCGCGCATACTTGAGCGGATATTCCTGCCGTGCTTCGCGTTATGGGGACTCGCTATACATACCACTTATTACCCAAAAGCTCCAGAGATGGAGGGACAGTACCTCCTTATTTGTCATCCAATGCAATGACCTCGAAATTCCACGACGAAACAGGTTCGAGTGTGACAGACCGCGGCGCTGTGCTGCGTGTAGTCACTGGGTATAAACGCCTTTCGCGGTGTATTGATACAGTGGCCAATACACAAACGTGTATTGGCCACTGAGGCGCTGTACACTAACAAAAATATATATGTATTTTGCTTTTTTTGGTGAGTTCTGTCTTGTCGCACATAACTCTCTTTAAAGATGTACGTTAAGTCTCTTTTGGAGAATCACGCCTCCCACGACTCTCGAAAGAGAGTATAATCATCTCCAAAAGAGAAATAACGTGCGTCTTTATAAAGGGAGTTTTAAATATGTGCCAAGCGTACTCACCAAATAGAGTAATAGGTACTCATCTTTTTCTTAGACTATAGGTTGGAATAGTGCGTCGCGGCATATTTTTTGTCCAGTTAGCTTTTGTTTAGACGAAATTGGAGATGTTTACAACTATAACATCGAAGGTCGTACGTCGCCACTTTCGCAACCCTATACATGACGGAATAAAGAACGCACTACAGGAAATAGATGCAGTTTTCGGCGCGAATGATTAGAAGTAAAAATAAAGCATACTGCGTAACGTTTGCTAGTGAAACCACAAAGAAATGTCATGATTGGCCCTTTCAACGGACCGCTTGCAATTTCGAGGCGCTGCACGGAATTGCGGAAGCGAGACGCAGCGGGGGTAACCTTGCTTTCCTAAAAGCGGGCGCAGTTTGCGCTAGCGTGCGATATACATCTCAATTTGCGCTTCACGGTCGCATAGGGAGCGTTTTCATACTATTCGCCCGCTGCCCAGCAATTCCGCTTACGACGGGCGACTGCACCGATCCCTACTTCAGAAAAAGAGAGGTACCGAACTTTTCTATACACCGATTACTCCAGACAGTTTTAAAGGCTGCCATTTTGTTGTACAGCCAGCTTGAAAAGTTGCGCTTTACGTCAATGTGTTGATCTACGGAAGCACAGTGGCAGCTGCGCTTCGCGCCTCAAAATGGTGTATAGGCGTATGCACTGACGTCACGTAAATACGCCTATTAAAAACGCAGAAACTCGAAATGCAGAAACAGGAAGGCAATGTAGCGGAAATAAAACAAACCCTGGGAATTGAAGACAGGACATTTCGAGTGCCATATTCACAACTGGTTTATTTCTTGAAGTCTTCTTTAGATGACTGTAGTAATGTCCCAGCCTTTGAGAGTCTTCCAGCACACAGCTGTGAGGGTAGCACCCACCATGATGTCGTGTCAAGTTCTTCGTGTTTTATTTACGCTACTGCGGCTTTCGCAAGTACCAAGCAACCTGTTGGAAAACAAGCTGTTTTGCATTGTGCATTATAATAAGTTTTCGAAACTCTTGTCGGAGATTCTAAAAAATATTATACACTGTCCGCCAGTTCAATTTCATCAACATGTTACGCACTATCCAACACGTTCCTCTTTGTTAACGTTGTTAACAGTTTCACGTGCACGCACAAATTATGGAGCATTTTCTTTTATAAATACCGCAGCCAATCTTCGAATGCACTTCCTAAAGAAATAACTTCATCACCATCCATTCAGCATTTTTCTAACTCACTGCGCCAGTACTTCCTGTGCAATGCCTAAATTTACAAAAGCTTAGTTTCCTTTCGTGTATTGTGTACGGTTCAGCCTTTTTTTCTGTTCCTTTTCTAATCTTTTCTTTTACGTTTTGCATACTTTCGTTTCCTTTTACGCATTGTATAACGTTTTGTTTTGTTTTGTATACACCTATGTATAAGATCTTTTCACACGGATACAAATAGCACCACCTGTCATAGGGACCCCTTCCACAACTCACGTCGAGTTCTGGAGTCCCAAAAACTGTATAAATATTATGCACTGTACTCAATTTTGTTATGAATAAAACCTGATTGATTGATTGATTGATTGATTGATTGATTGATTGATTGATTGATTGATTGATTGATTGATTGATTGATTGATTGATTGATTGATTGATTGATTGATTGAGAACTTCCGGGGTGGCGATGAGATTGCGACGACGATGACGATCGAAAGAGACGTTGCATGATGTCTCTGCTGTCTCGCAGTTTTTTTGTTTTTTTTTTGTACACAACACGACGATAACGCACACAAACGTCCGACAACATACGCAGAGCGCCAAGGCGGGCATCATGCGCGACATCGGACGTCAGATGCTGGAGCATCCCCAGCAGACCCTGGTGGCGACTGACCGCGAGGGTTACCGCCGCTGCCTGAACTCCCGGTACGCCTACATGTTCCCGGAGACGGTGCTCAAGGTCGAGGAGGCCCGCACCGACGGCCGCCTGCTGGTCTCCCGCGACGCCTTCTACCACGCAATGGCCGTGTACACCTTCCCCAAGGGGTCGCCGCATGTGGCCACCTTCAGCTACGGGTCAATACAGTCGCCATTCTGCCTAACACTACGGTTCGAGTACACAGAGGCGTAGCCAGGGAGCCAGGATCTTACTTCAAAAATGGAGGGCGATCGTGATGATTATATTTGTATTGACCAAAAAAAAAACTATGGTCAATTAGCGCAAAACGACGAAAAAATGGAGGGAAGAGGAGCAATGCTAGCGCTAACTTTCGGCTGATTTATTGCAACATGGTACACAGGCTATAAACAACTATGCTCCTGCGCAAAGTGCCAAACAACATACATTCACGCATCACAACACCGTCAACATTATACATGGCGTTCGATGGCACAAAGGCCAACTGTGGACCTTTATGTGTACAAACACCTTTTCACAAAAGGCTCCCTGTGCGCCGCCATAATCCCCTCTTGGCTTTGGTAAATAGGCGTATGAGACCCCCAAAAATGCACTGCCGAGGCAGTGATGTCCGCCTTTGTACTCCCGTACCCCAGCCCAGAATGGAGGTGTTCTTTGTCTTCTGTGAAAAGGTCAACAGTAGATATGTCGAAGAAAGGGGGTGTTCTTTTCTCCATTTCGGTGATTTAAGTGCTTCGCTTCCGTGTCCCAAAAAAAAAGAATACCGGCAAGACATGTTCGATTCCTTTTTTTCATTAATGTTTAGAGGGACATCAAAAGGAATTATGTTATTTCTTATTCGACCTGTGTTCGTAAATTACCTTTTGCAATACTAAAAACACCATTGCATAATTGCGAAAAAACGCTTGATAAGCCACAGAAATGCACAAGAAGGAAACGACGCAGCTTCGAAGTGTGGTTCCTATTCGAATTCCCGCACCAGCTCGTCATATGACGTCATGGATATTGAAGGGGTTTGCTAGGGGTTAATTAATTCTTTATCAATGAAGATGTATTATATTGTGCTCTTACGGAGCCAAAGACTGCGTATGCCAGGTTCCTGGAACGTTTACCGATTCAACGCAGCCCATGTGCGGAAAAGAAGAAAGGAGATACACCGAGGTAACGTCACAGTTGCATATCGGCACTCTGTCCTCCACTTTCTTTTCTGATAACCGAGCTGTTAACACGCGGACTTAACGGCCACAGTACTTTGAAAGAACACTTTATCTATCTAAACTGGCTCAAGTTTAAATGAAGGTTCATAAGCTTCTAAATCTCAGACAAAAATGCCAGCCAGAGCATCCTAAACGATCTGTCGTATAGAGCAAGAAAAACATGCGCTATACTTTCATCTGTTATGAGCAACGACATATCGTACTCAGCAATGCGGCGCGACATTAACAAATTTTCCTGTGTCACGACGTCACGACAACATTCTTAGCTGCTAAATGTCATCCTCCATCGTACGCAGCATGTGGTCAGAGAATTTCTAACACCTAAAAAAACACGTGTCATTATTCAACTGACGCATCGCGTTTGCTGCTCATAATCTGATGTTCAGAGATTTAGAACCAACGTCTGAATTTGCATTTGGGCCTATATATCCTTCGCCCCGAATCAAACCTGTTACCTGTCTATGTCTTTTCGTCTTGCAGAATGAAGAATTACATGTTCATGGGCCTCGTCGAAAAGTGGTTGAACGACTTCTTGTGGCAGCTCCGCATGAACACCAAGCGTGATGAAGCCGAAGGAAACGCAGAGAGGCCAATCAGCGTCGTCGATCTCCAGGGAGCATTCTTTATCGTTGTCATGGGATACACCGGCGGCCTGCTAGCGCTGCTGACTGAGTCATGCTGCGCGTTTCTTACCAGGCTGTTCACTTCGACCATCAAACCGTACTATTCGCGAAGTCGTTCCGAGATCACGGGCTAAGAAAACGATGAGCCATTGAGACATGGCATGATATTACGCTTCTTTTCCTGCTATCATATATATCAGAGACGCGGCAGTTGGGCAACTAGGTGCAACTTCCTAACTCCACATCGTAGAGATTGCACGCACTTCGGCGTTAATTTAGCGCTTTGGGCCATGCGTAGTTGCCGAAGCGAGAGAGCAACACCCTCCGTTATGAGCACAATCAAAGCAATAACCGGTTTCCTCCAGCTGGCACAGAGAGTGGTCTATCACAGATAAAAAACTGCTGATCTCCACATGTTGTCTGTCTTTTTTTTCCTCTCCGACGCGATGTTGTCACCTTCGACTACTTTGTGTGCACAAACTGCCCCTTTCACTTGGCTGAGTACGTGACGAAACGCGTGCGCGTTCCTCCCTGGTGACCTCAACAGGGAAGGAGGAACGTCGGCCTCGAAATAAAACAAAAACGAAACAAGAACCACCTGGACAAGCAAGCGCCATCGCTCGTCGCAAACGCGCTCTAGCGCGTCGTCAGTCGTATCCAAGATGGCTTCAGGCAGCGTCAACCCGGAGTTAGTGCGCGAACGAGCGGCGGCCAGTTTTAATATTCGCGAATTGACACACCTCCTGGACGGCGGCAGCGAAAAGACTGAACGCAGGAAGGAACTAGGTGAGTGCTTATACTGGTCGCGACTGTTTTATTAACCGCTGAGCACGCGAAAGCACACGTGGCCTACTTTGACGGTGCAAGGAAGTTTTGTGCATACCCGCGCGGCGATGCATTTCTCGTGACACGTCGAGGTTTCGTCAGCTGATCTCCGCGGCTCCATCGCACCGATGACGAGATCGAATCGAAGCATACGCCGAGTTTCTACTTGGCTGCTGACAGTGGCCTTCGGCAGCGTAAGCGCTAGAAAGCTTGCGTGATAACTCCCCTGTCAACAGCGGTCCGATTTCGGTTTCGGCTGCTGCTCTGCGCCTGCGTTTTATTTGATTTTTCTAGCACGGCCATGGAATAGCGAGTGTCGATCGGCCGTTATTCAGCGAGCCTATGCATTTACGCATCCAGAACCAAGGCCACAAGGTCACCACGCTGCGAGCTGCGAGTTTTTCCTTGAACGCCGGTTTGCTCAGTACACCGTGCCACCCGAACTTCTGACACTTTCTGGTCGCGCCCTGCTCAATTCGTACTGGTACTTTTAAACTCGCGTCGGTGCTGTCAAAACAGTGTTACCGTTTCCCTGCGTTGTTCGGGATAAATTTTAATTTGCGCGCCTACTTCTGTGAGGGGCTCCGTGGAAACTTGTATGGGTGCATCATTCTTCTGTGCGATCCCACACGCGTAAGCATATTTCTTTATGAAAAGCCAGTGTCACGAAGCAGTGCATAATTACGACTGGTTTCGTGAGTGAACATGCGATCGTAGGTAATCTATGTAATGTTAGGGGGCTTCGTTTGTATTCCTTCCTTCGGGGAAGTGCGGCGGAGCGATGATCGTATGAATTGAGAGCTTGTATCATGCTCTTTTTTTTTCTCTCTTTCTCTCTCTGTCTCTCCACTTCCTGCATAACGCGGGAACATACTTGAGGCATCTAGAGTAACCTTTTTTTTTTTTTTTACGACTGTGCTACTGTAAATGTTGAAGCACCTATCCAAATTCATCTGCTTACCCACGGGCGACAAAGAAATGATTATAAACAAAAAGTTTATGCTTGATTTCAGAGAAACTCTTTCATGAGGACCCAGAGTTCAGAAGCGATGTCCCACAGTGCTACCTTACCTACTCAGAGGCATATGCAGATGCACTGCAAAAATGTCTCAAGATTTACCAAAAGGCTATGGTACTCTCCGATCCAAGGGAAATCTTGTAAGTTCACTTACATATGCTTATCTACTACTTGTAGTAAAGAATTTGCCTCAGCTTAAGTGTTTAACTATACTAAAATTGGTTGTTTGGACTTCTTACTTATCTTCTTTAGATTTTTGAGGTGAAATTCCAATTCAGTTTAATGCGTTTTTATCAGACACCAACTCACTGTTTTCTATCAGTTATAAAATCATACAACATTTTTGTTCATTTTGTAGGACTGTTGCTGATGCAATCCTGCATGACTCAACTCCCGTGCATGTGCATTTTGTCATGTTTGTTCCGGCTCTTATGGGTCATGCAAACGAGGAACAGCAAGCGAAGTGGCTCTCCGATGCCCTCACCATGAAAATCATCGGTTCCTACGCACAGACCGAACTCGGTCATGGTAAGTTACTCAAAACCGTGGAATCTCTGCTGCTCTTTCCTTGTGACATTTCATAGAGGTCGGCGTGCGAGTTAAAAAAACTTGTTACCCAAATGTGCCACTCTTTCCTCGACGAATTCCACAAGGGTCAACATCTGAACAACACATAAGTTATTTGAATTTGTTCACTCTCTGCAGCTCTTTCCTTGTCAGATTCCATGCAGGCGAGCACTTCAAGCATAAACATTGAAAAGCCGTGGTTTTGGGCATTTGGGTAGTCCAAGCTGTCTTTGTTTTACAGATACATAAAGTGTTCTTTCATACCAATCCTTACTTGTTTTGAACTGCTCCTTCATATGAAAGTACATTTATATAAGCAAATTGTCACCTGCCTTAGCCTTTCAGATGCAACCTATGAAGAACTGTCCCTAAAGGTGTCAGATTTCCACAACTGTATTTCAAGGCACTTCATATTCTCTTGCAACAATAATAATGTCATAATATGTTGATTTATGTGTTTTATAGTAATTAATCTCAATTAAATTGTAATTAAATGTCTTGAAGTCATTCATGTTCTGTTCTTGCATAAATATGATCGAACCACAAGGTAGGAATATAGTGCAATTTTGTTTTCTGATATGTTCGTTTTGAGCAAAGAAAAATTATACTTTTGACGTGGCTTGCAGAAAGTGGCACGTCAAATGACTTGTCGAACCTAGTAGTGCCTTCAGAAAAGTAATCATATGCGACAGTACACTGCAAAATGAAGTTAAATGAAGGCGCACTTATTACATAGGCTGTTCAATTCATCCGAACCTCAAAAATCCTTGCTCTTTCTTAGCCACTAGTCGACACAACTAGCACAAACAAGATATGTGTACAAAGCATCTCAAAGGGTTAATTTGAACAAAATGCCAGCCTATGTGCTGTATGTATGGCTGACAGAAACAGTGATTCTAGCCTAATTTAGCAATCCAGACGGCCTGTTTTCTTGTTTTTGGGTAACCTGGTGGAGCGTATGACGATGACTGTGTGCTGAAATATTTGCGACGTGCTCTTGACAAGAAGCATTTTCACTTTTGTACGTAGCTGCTAAAAGGCAGGTCTGTCATTTCTTTATCTCTGTCGAAATAAACTAAGCACTTAAGAGTGTAAATATGACACTGTTTTCACACATTAAAGTGTCTAAGACTGCAGAAATGGCCTCGAGGTAGAATTCACCTCGTATGTGTAAGGCACTCTCATTGAATCCTGGTGCCCCAGGGAACCCATTGGTTTTCCTAATGGGTTGGGCACCCCTTCACTTTCTACATATAAGCTGTCCCTTGCCCTTTCTGTCAAAAAGTTCAAGTGTCCACGCACATCTGAGGCAGTTATGCCCATGATCTTTTTTTCTTTTCCATTCCAAAGACAACACATCTGAACACTTCAACAATATGAAACGAATCTCATAATGTGTTGCTGCAGGTCTATGCAAAGTGCTTAGGCACATTCTGTGTGCATGTGGTGGCTATGGTAGTCGGTACGAAAGTCTTTTTATCTTTTAGGAACATTCATTCGTGGCCTTGAAACACGAGCCACCTACGACCCCGAACGTGAGGAGTTTGTCCTGCACACACCGAACTTGTCCTCAATAAAATGGTGGCCCGGAAGCTGTAAGCATTGCTTATGCTGTCGCCACTCATGGATAGGTGTACCTGTGTTCTGACCTGAAGCTGCATTGCCTTTTAGTGGGAAAGACGGCGAACCATGCAATAGTGCTCGCCCAGCTGTACACCAAGGGAAAGTGCTATGGCATTCATCCGTTCATGGTGCAGATCCGTAGCATGGAGGACCACACTCCCCTTCCAGGCAAGTGACTTTTGTTTGTGGTAGACATGCACCATTTTGTCATGCGTGCTTTTACTTTTTGCTAGTGACTGTTTTTCACAGGATTGTCAGCGATATCAAGTTGCTTGCATTGCATTTTGCGTTGCTTTTGATTCTTCACTGTGGCTACAACACAGAAATATGTAGATGCAGATGTGATGTATGTAGAATAGGATGTTGAACTGTGTGGGTTTAATGTCTCAGTGCAACTCATCGGCTATGAGGGACATTGTGGTAGCGTTCTAGGTTACTTTTGGCCACCTGTACTTATTAAAGCGCAGTTCACAAGAGCACATGAGTCAACATCAGTATCTTAATTGTTGAGAACTTATTGGCAGCTGTTCTTGCATGTCTGTGAGAGTTATTGTGCGAATTGTAAAAAAAAATTTCTTTTGGGGCTATCTGACAGGCATAGGAATGTTGCATTTCTTCTCAACTTGTTTCTGTGACCTCTTGTTAAACAAGTTCGGTGCATCTTTTTTACGGTTATTAAAACATCTCTGCACTCCCTTTGACAGCTTAGGAGCTAACATTGCACTGCTAACTTCAATGACACGGGTTCAATTCCCAGCCATGGCAGCTGCAATTCCACACAAAAACAGCAGTGTGTTCAGATTCGGGTGCTCACACCCGACAGGCAGTCAAAACTAGTCAAGTGCTTCTCACTGCGGTGTGCCTTGTAATCAATCACATTGTAGTTCTGCATGTAACACCCCAGAATTTTATAATGTGTTTACTTCATTTTCATCAATATTGTTTTTCGTGCAGGTATCACGGTGGGCGAAATTGGACCAAAGATGGGAATGAGGGCTGCTGACAATGGTTTTCTGAAATTGGACAATGTCCGCATTCCCAGGGAAAACATGCTCATGAAGAATGCCCAGGTTAGGACGGCAATGCAAACTCAGCTGTGGCATAAACTAATGAAACTTCCTGGAACAACCAACAGTGTTACTTTTCGACCCCAACAAATGTATCATAATGTGTGCTTCGGCTAGGTTTTAAAAAAAATCGTGCACGTCTCTGGTCAAATTGACTGTGGCTGACTGCAGCGTTATTATCAGTTCACGATATTCAGACAGGACAAACGATGCTTAAAGATAAAGGAAGGAAAAAAATGCCATTGCTGGCTTTTCAAAGGTGCTTCATTATTCACTTTATAATATAATGTTGAACGTTCTCTATTTGAGCGTCTTCATAGCGCAGTAGCTACAGCAAACTCTGTATTTAATAGGCATGCAATGTCTAATTGAGCTTTTTTTTAGCTTTCTTTCAAGAATCTCCATTTAGTGCACAGGGTAACTAGAAACTTACGCGTGCATTAACAAGCTTGGCAAAGAAGCGTACTGCTGATGTATGCATGTAGCCTTTTTTATTAAATGTGTGTCACAGTGCTCCCTTCGTTCTGAAAAGCTCAACTTGTCTATCAATGAGAGGAAAATGTGCATGGATTAGCAGCATTGTATAGCTAACGATTAAGATAAAACAGGCAGGTTGGTAGTGTCAGGCATCGATTTAGGTGCTTACTGTACACACCAGGAAGCTGTGTAGAATCTCATTGCCTTTTTGTTTACCTCACTTTGCTCTCTCCTGTGCAGGTAACAAAAGAAGGCGACTACGTCAAACCAGCAAGCGACAAGCTCAACTATGGCACCATGGTGTTTGTGCGAGTGCTTCTTTTGGACATGTTTGCCTTCAACATTGCCCGGGCATGTACAATTGCCATACGATACAGCGCGGTGCGCAGGCAGTCTGAGATTACACCAGGGTGAGTGTGCTCTGTTGCAGCTGTTGATGAGAGAACCAGGCGTGAGTCAAAATGACGAAGAGCATTGTTTTGTTTCACTCATATTTGGTACCAAGCAGCGTGCTTGATCGGGCTGTTTGGTGCATAGTGGATGAAGAAGCAGCAGCGCCGTGTCTGTGTCTTTTTTCTCGTGCCGTCCTAAGCGCTGTTTTATTCTTGGTACCAAGCTATCTTCTTTAATTGAGACGTTGAGAAAGATTGCTATGACCCTCTTTCAATGTATAGAGGGCAATGGAAAGGTTAGTGGCAATACTTTGTATTGGCAGACAAATTTCTAATTAAAGGTATTATGTAACGCTTTTCTTTAAGAAGTGTGAAGTGTGTTCGGTAATAGAGGCACCTCTCAAGTCTTATCTGCTCTTGAATGAGCATCATTGCTTGCAATAAAATTTTGCATATTATCGTCGTTACTGTTCCTTTCACCTGCTTCTGGCAAAAGTTGGAACAGTGTAGACTTGCTCACCAAGTGCCTCGATTTTGTCCTAATGAAGCAATACCAAAAACAGCATCTCATGTGATACTTGATCTTTTATACGACTGGAAAATTTAGATTTAGTGACGTCCATCTTTAATGATAATTCTCCAGTTTTCCTACGCTTTCTCTTGCTGCCGTGGCTTTCTTGCTTCTTTGTAGTTGTGTTGTTGTTCTGTAGTTGTTTGTTCGAGTGCCCGTGTTCCCTGAAAGTTCAACTCCTCTCATGCATGTGTTTTGCAGGCAGGGCGAGTGCCAGATTCTGGACTATCAGGCACAGCAGTACAAGCTGTTCCCTCTGTTGGGCCTGTGCCACGCCCTGCGTGGCATGTTTGCCAACCTCATGGAGCTTTACAAGCAGGCCAACCAAGACCTCGAACAGGGAAACCTGCAGGCACTGCCTGAGGTATGGAAGACCGTCTTTAAAGTGACACTAAAGAGAAAAACGATTTTTCTCGTATTAGTAAATCACTCTTTCAAGATACCAAAAATGCCTCCCTTGCTGCGAGAAGACGCTTGGTAACCGAGAAAACGCGATAAAAGAAAATGTGGCTGGCAGCGCCACCTTGAAGTTCCTGCACCTGTCATCATGACTTCATAAAATTTGGATGTTGTCTACTTGGGTCTACGCAGTTCCTAATCGACACAAATGAAGTAGATTGTCTTCTGAGGGAGCTAGAGACCTAACATACCAAGGTTTAGGAAATTTTGTTTTGCCAAAATACGGAAAAACACTTTGAAATCTATGATGTCACAATCGAAAATTTCAATGGGAAATTCGAAAGTGAAACTTTTGACATTGATTTTCTCATCTATTAATAAACCAAAGGTGGTGAAATTAATAAGACTATGGTTTTCAGAGTATAATTTATCAGTCTAAACTAATTCATTGTTTTGCTTCAGTGTCTCCTTAACTAAAAGGGAGGTTGTGCTCTTTTGCATTAAACTCTCGAAGACAGCGTCCTCCGAGGCTCCTTCCACCCACATCCTGTAACAAAGCATGAGATGTGATGTCCGATTTCTCACAAGAAAAGCAAAACAAGTGAGCAAAATTATAAATGATTAAAACACAAATTTAGATAGGAAGACGTGCAGGAACTTTAAAAGACAAATAAAAAGAATAAACTTTATAAATTAGAAATAGGGCACGACAGCCAACACATTAAAGACTAATGAGTGCAAGCACTGTCTTCATTCATCCTCGGTCTGTGGATTCCGTTGTCTGCCATTATATATATATTTTTTCATGCAAGCTCGCATGCTGACTATGTTTAAAAATTCTTTTTTTTTTTCACCACTCCAATGAGGGAACTTCATTTTTTTGATACTGGTAGAGCTTTAGATAAAATGTGACATGAAAGTTGACAATGCAGCTGTAATTGACTACTGTGTCGTGATACAGACTGAGAAAACTAATGACACCATAATCCTCCATAGCTTCAAATAGAGAAAGTGTAGATATCTAGGAATGTACGTGAACCAAAGGTGTGATGAGTAGGTGAAGATGGGAAGACGCTATCAGATTTGTGAAGAAGTGTGATAGAATAGAATTCACATCTGTCTTCGTTATGAAACGTTGACACCTGCAACTGTCCCGATGTAGGAGCCTCCCAGGTATCTGTTTGAAAACAATGATATGTGCATTCGTGAGCTACAGCGCAGAGAGATGACCACGTGCACTCTATCCGAAAAGTTTTACACTCTTTACAGGAGCCATAGAAGTAAGAGACACAGCATGAAGGAAAAAAAAAATGCAATGAAAGCAGATAGACATGGGGATATATCTTAAACTACTGATCTTTTTTTCATAGTATGTGTGTACGAACCATTTATGCTGCTTGCTTCTTTTTTTGCTAATTAGAAGGACTAGCATCGCTAAACACCCTGTTATCATTGCCTTTGGACTACATAATTCTGCTCTACTTTTTCCTTCTCAGCTGCATGCCATCTCATCTGGCCTGAAGGCATTCTGCTCAGAAATGGCAGCTAAGGGCATCGAGACTTGCCGCCTGGCCTGTGGTGGACACGGTTTCCTCCTCATCAGTGGCCTTCCAAGACTTTACGCTACCACAGTGGCCGCCTGCACGTACGAAGGAGAGAACACGGTCATGTACCTCCAGCTGGCGAGGTGTGTTCGCATAGCCAGTTTTACACTGATCGCTACTCAAAGCAACTTCACCAATTTTTGTGGCATCTTGTAACTGTGATCCTCCGCATGTTGTCATGAAACAAGTCCAGTGGCATTTGAATGAGCGCTAAAACGTCATTGGCCGTGGCCGTCCTTCGAGGGACAGTGTTTCATACTTTTGCATGTAGGATTTCGTGCGGGAAATCAATAAAACATGCAACATTTTAGTGTAGCAGCTGTTGAGAGCTCAGAACGATGCCTGCACCATCATGCTGTTCTAAGCTCATTGCTGTTGTTATTGTTTATGTATCATTTATCAGTAGAGCTGTGCAAATAGCAAAATTTTAGGTGCGAAGCGAATTCGAATAATAAAGATTGAGTGCGAATCGAATCGAATAATTTTCGAGTATTTCTCAAACATTTTTCGAATACTTCGAAGTGAAATTACAGAAAAAAGTTGCAGAGAATCCCTAAGTATGTTCTCATGAGACAGCAACATGAAAGTGTTTCTTTTTGCTAGGTTGATGAAGCGCTGGTGGGGTGGTGTTTCATAGTTGTCTTATCAAGAATGAGGCAATGTAGAGGCCAAATTGTATTTATGTACATGATTTGGTGCAACCAAAGTGTTGCTGACAACACTTTACACGTGACAGGCAAAGATGCCATTTTCTCAGCCTCTCCTCCTCTTTCAACTTCTCTGGAAGCCCAACTGATGTGGCGGACAAGGGTGTGCTCCCTTCAAATCCGGGGCTCCAAATCTGCCTCGTAGACATCGATATATAAGAACATCTGAAATTTTGGATGCTAAAAAGCTTCGGCTTCCGATTTTTTGGACTTCCTGCCCAAATTTCAGGTCCTAAAACACCATTAATTGAGCCCTCACCTCTGCCGCATCTTTCATCTCCATGTTGGAACCAGCGTTTTCTTGAGTTAATACATTTGCGACCGTAGCAGAGCTTGAAAGGCAGCTTTGCCGCAATACCGGGGTGTGATGAGGTGAAGCATATTGAAAATCTAGGGACCACTTCCAATCGGACGTTGACTGTGCCTTGGCCAAGTTCGACCATAACGGATCTTGAAAGGCAGCTTTGCCGCAATACCGGGGTGTGATGAGGTGAAGCATATTGAAAATCTAGGGACCACTTCCAATCGGACGACTGTCTCTTAACAAAGTTCGACCGTAACGGAGCTTGAAAGGCAGCTTTGCCGCAATACGGAGGTGTGATGAGGTGAAGCATATTGAAAATCTAGGGACCACTTCCAATCGGACGTTGACTGTGTCTTGGCAAAGTTCGACCGTAACGGAGCTTAAAAGGCAGCTTTGCCGCAATACGAGAATGTAATGAGGTGAAGCATATTGAAAATCTGAAGGGGTCACTTTCAATCAGACGTTGACTGTTTTGGGGAAGTTCGAATAGTTCGAATAGTAAAATTCCAGTGTGAATCGAATCGAATAGCAAACACTATTCGAAAAATATTCGAAATTTTGAATATTCGCACACCCCTATTTATCAGTCTAAACTGGTTCAGCGTTTCACTCTTATGTCCCTATAAGGGGCTGGACATTAAAGAGAACTAGCAGACAATCAAGCCAAGGAAAGTATAGGGGATGTTATTTGTAGCAATTATGATGTAATTGTGAAGAAATTAAAGTGTACGAAAAGACAGCTTGCCGCCGGCAGGGACTGAACCTGCAACCTTCGAATAACGCGTCCGATGCTCTACCAATTGAGCTACGGCGGCGGTCATCCTCCCGTCCGCTTTATTGAGTACATTTGTACACTACTCTTGCATTAAATGAGTTCAGAGCTGGAAATATTGCTGGAGTTTCCTGACTGCGATTTTTATGTTTTGCGTTGGTAACGCAGGTATCTGCTGAAGTGCTTGGCCCAGCCCCATCTGGCTTCAAACAGATCGGCCTTCCACTTTCTGCTTGAGCCAAGTACACTGAACGTGACTCCTTTTAATGCCAAGCTCAAAGGGCAGGAAGCCATCCGACAGCTCATTCCGTTCTACCGGGCAGCTGCGTATAAGTGAGTGGTGGCATTGCCTTGCCTTCCCTTGGATGCCACGTAGAAACAGGCACTGCTAACATTGAACTGTACCCGGTGTTTGCTTGACAAAGAGTTGCGGAATGCAAAAGATCATAAACTGTACATCTTGAGGCAGCAAGATGTAACATCATGCAGGGGTTCGTTAAAAATGCCTATTTCAAGACCAAATGCCATTAACAAATTGCTGTAGTGACCGAATAACCGAAAGTCAAGAGAACAGTGCATTCTGATTTCCTTACAAGACTGCTTTGTTTAAATTTGCCTCACAGTCTAATGTGCCCTTTGGTGCACTAGAATAAATGTGCACAATTGAGTTCTATTTGGTTTACGTCCTGGCTGCAATTGACGATTCATGCAAAATTGCAATCATTACCTGTAAAACAAAACTGTGCTGTCAGTATTTGCTTGAGCACGTGATATACTAAATGAAAATCATGTTTTCATATGCTCCATTAACAACCTCAAAATGTTGGCAGCCTTTCTTTCTACCTTATCTGACACTTTGTAATGTGCAGTTGCCAGTTCAAAGTGCACTCAAAGTGCACTCAGTCAAGTGCTTCATGTGTAACAATATGAAATAATGAAGGTTTCATTGTTTTTCTCTTGAATAGGCATGTTCACCGAGCTCACAAAAAAGTGAGGAGCCTGGTGAGCACGGGTCTGACCCAGGAGGTAGCATGGAACCAGAGTCAGGTCGACCTCATCATTGCCTCCAGGGTGAGTGAAGGCGCTAAGTCTTGATTAGCAATTTACTGCATGATAAATGTTGTGAATGCAGGTTCGAATGATAATGATTGAGGTCATTCAAAATACCAGTAATGTTTGTGACAGTTCATTCCTTCTCATTATGCAGATGTCCAGTCAAAACGACATTCATGCATCTTACCAGCATGTCTTGCATGTGGCGTTCATGTCTTACATTTGCTTATTATCTCAATTACTAAGAAGCTGTTGTCAATAATAAAGACATTTTTCGGTGGACTCAAGCATTAACTAGCCTAAATTGTTTGCTTTTAGTGAATTTTTAGGAATGTTATTGAAATTCCTTGTATCGTGTTTTCCAGGATATGCGCAAATTTCTCACGAATGATTAATATTGCTTCAGCAGAGTTCCTGCAAGAATACAAACTGGCAACGCTGATAATCATTCCTTTCATCCAGGCCACCATATACTACTACATGGGCCTGAACTACCTCGACTGGCTGGAGCATGCAGCCATATCTGAACAGCTCAGGGATGTTCTGATGAGGGTGTGCCACCTGTACCTGCTGCATGGCATCTACGAGCAGCCAGGCCTCTTCCTTGTGGTGAGCCAGTCGTGTTTGCGACTCCATTCATTGTCTCCGAGCAAGGCTTAAGAACACCCTCGTTGCTTGCAAAGCACTACCAGCGCCGGTCCAACGTTGCCACATGAATGCAGAGATCTTACGAGTGACTTAATTAAGCCTTTCTTCTACAAATTTCTAACCATTCTTATCATCGTGATATTACCATTGCCAGGTGGTGCTTACTTTTGACAACCATGATTCAGCGAAACACCTACCTCCCCTTCTACCTTTCACTAACAATACGCCCCCCCCCCCCCCCCGCTTTCTTTTTTTTTGTGTGTTTCCTCTTTCCTTTTGACTCACCTAATTTGGTATGCTAGCCCCCTTTTTGCACTTGCCCTTTCCTCCTCTTTTGTTTGAGTTAGAGGAGAGGGTACGAAGCATATGCACGCGCAGGCTAAGGTAGGCAGTTGCAGCCTTGAAGAAGGCAAGTCCGCTTCTCGAAACGTTGGCTTCAGCGACACCCCGAGATCAGGAATTCTTTATCCCTTCAAGCTTCCATCTTTCTCTGAACTTCTGCCTTACTTGGCATGTGCCGGTGCATAAAACACGATTAATTTCATTGACCTCGTTGAATACATTGCACTATGGCAGATCCCTTGCTGTTTATGCAAAAGATAGTTTGTATATGAGCAGCATAACTGAATACTACAGTGTAAAAAGCATACTGTTGTGGTTTCTAAATTTACACGGCATGATTTGAGGTCCACTCTTGGCGTGTATTGTCACTCTGCATTACACCAGTTGGCATGCCAAGTGCGCAGCACAATGTTGTTTGACACATTTATGCTGTTTAGTTGTGGTCTTTGCTTCATCCTGCCAGACATCATCATCATCAGCCTAACTACACCTTCTGCAGTGCAAAGGCCTCTGCTATGTTCCGTGAATCAACCCGGTCCTGTGCTCGCTGTGGCCATGTTATACCCGCAAACTTCTAAATCTCATCTGCCCACCTAACTTTCTGTCGACTCAGCAATGTTTCTGTGAACGCCGACTCAGCAGAGCTTTTCTTTTTTGTATCCGTTTGGTTTGCAGGCAGGCCTGCGGGAAGAAAACCTCGAGGAAATGTCGGGCATCATCACAGAGCTGCTGAAGAGCCTGCGGCCCAACGCTGTAGCCCTGGTAGACGCCTTCGACCACCACGACATGGTGCTGTGCAGTGCCCTCGGCTCCTACGACGGCCGAGTGTACGAGCGCATGTACGAGAGTGCCCTCAAGGCTCCTCTCAACAAGACCCAGGTGAGTTGCTCGTTCGGTGAGCTTGCCCCCCAATGTTTCACACTCGCTTGGTCTGAGAACAGCAATATCTGCTTGTTGTCAGTTTCAGATAGCACAAGCCCAGCCTTCGCTACGGTGTTTAATTATTTTACAGCAAAAGCTGTTATGAGATCACAGCAGCAGCCAATTTTGGTGGCGTAGTTGTACACCGCCACTGCCAGTGTCCGTAACCACTACCGTGCACAATGAGCAAAAAATATCTAGGATCGAGTGGAATTTGAACCCAGGCTCTCTGCGTGGCAGTCGAGCATTCTACCACAGAGCCAAAATAACCAGGCATCACACAATGTGAATTGCGTAACAAGTGGGTGGTTTAAAGCTTCCCACCCATTACAGAGGGCTCAGCCATAATTCTTCATCATCATCGGCCACAGCACCAACGAAGTGCACATAATGCCTTACAGATGTGTAGCGGGTACCTCGCTTCTCCACAGATTGATGAATGGGTGCTTCCCTGCTTCGCAAAATTCTTATGATTTATGAGGTAGTGGGTACCTTGCAACTCTACTTGTAGTAGTAGTTGCCCCAAGCGTTTACAACAGGATCTAGAAAGGCTGCTCCTCTCGCTTTCACTGTGACTGTGCTGCATGTTCTGCACAGGCCTGGTGTCTTTTTTTTTTTTTTATTGCGGCAGCACTTTGAGGAACGGCTTGCTTCATGTGTCACACCACAGCGTACGGTGTGGGCGCCATCATTGTGGCATTGTTTTCATCTTAGGACACAGTTTAGGCAGTTTCCACAGGGTTGCAAAGGTTTGGCATAAAGTTAGGGCTGCGCAAGTGACTGCTGTGGACATAAGCAAGTTACAAGTGCAACAAATAACTACAGTCAGCCGTTTCCTCTTGTTAGTACTATATCATACAATCATGCATACATAATTACTTGTGCTCAGTTATCATGCATTCAACAGCAACACAGTGTATGAAAGGAGGGTTTTGCAATCGTCCAGGATGCACAAAATTATTAAAAGCAACCCGTATATGCTGTGTCTCCACAAGTAAAGCTTGTGCAAAATATTTAAGAAATTGCGTATATGTTTCCTATACGTACGATTTATGACAGCATGGTTATGAAGCTGCATTACACGTAAGCAGATGGCTTATTTGAAAAGTTGACAGGGACTGAAAATGTGAAACAAGATTTCTCTGAAGCTTCCATTTGTGCTGATGCTCATGTGAAGTCACTTTTATAACTTTTGATTGTTGTCTTTTGTTTTTGTTTTTTCATGTTTATCAGGGTCCTTTCATTAAAGTAATTTTTGATGGCTTAACTAGCGCTGCTGCTTATATTTAGGGGCATGTTATAGGCAAGAGGACACGTTATGCTGTAATCATGATTCTCGTCTTTGTTGCTGTCTTCCTAGGTGCACGAGTCTTACCACCGATTCCTGGGCCCTCTAATGAAATCGAGCCTTTGAAAGGGACTGTTCACGTTGCAAGATGCTTTCCTCTCCCGTTCCCATTTCTCTTGTACATTATGTGCAGCTCCTTCTCAATTTTAACCTTTAGGTCATGTGTTTTGTGACAACTCCTTGGTTCGGTTGCTGTACGCTTTTAGTATTTTATTTTTTTCATGTACACTTTTTTTAAGCAAAGCAGATCCTTATTCTTGGTTATTGGCAAAGGAGCATTGCATTTCATAGACGTGCGTTGAAAATGTGCTGTTGACTGAAATTATTTACCATTTGCAATCCACAGGTATGTGCAGGAAAGTTAAACTTCCTTGCAGTCAGAGCAAGTGTGGCTGAAGTAATCTGCATTTATGTGTCTAAGCCTAACAGCAATTTTCACTTTTTACACGTTGTGTAAGTGTTTGCAATGGCTTGATGTGTATGCATACAAGGTGACAAGTTGGATTACAGCTGAGATTGCATTCATTATATCACATCGGTCGAATAACATTTTCTTAGCTTGTTAGGCATGTACAGCTATGCCACATCGTGATTTCAACAAGCTGGGCAAAGCACACAGGAACTTGAAATCATGCTGGCAAAAGCTTGCAACGTGCACATGTACCATTGCAATGTTAGAGTATGCCAGAAACGTCAAGTTTCTTGTACTACACCTGTGCACTATGCTGTGCACGGCCTATTGAGTCTGCCTTGCTATTGAGTGCTTTTCTTTAGTTTATTGTAAACTGTAAAAGTAACCAGCAAGATTTTTTTTTTGTGCCTGGGAACCATTCAGGAGAGAGATTGATTGATTGATTAACCACAGTTGCAAGTGAATCTCACATTCAAACTAGCAAACACAGAAATTGACATTCAAATAGCGCTGTATGAACGTAGAAAACTATCATGTCGACAGCAGCGTCAAGTAACATGCTGCCTTCTTAAAACCTCACAGTTGGTTGGTTGAAACGAAATGTTATTGCTGAAGCATTAGCAGCAAGGTTCAGCCTTTGTACACGAATCTGCTGGCCGTGTCGTAAATGGCCGTTTGCAGACGATTGCCTTGTCTTACACAATTGAGACAGTCACCACTCCACCTTGTACGCATGTACATTCATACTTTTGCCCCCAAGGAATATGATAAGTACTTCTGACTGTTCAAGGTCTCTACTCCAGGGCTTTGTTCATGCACATTTTTATTTCCTGGCCACTTTTGCTACTGTGCTAGAAACTATCTTAGGATATCAGTTTTATAATGGAACAAATTACTACTACCACTGTGTGAAGAATGTGCTATCAACAAAACAAACAGTAAATGTTATGCAATCATCGATGGGTGAAACGTGATAATGCCGTGTTGTGGCCTTAGGTACACGCCTCAGTGCAGTGGAAAATATTTTTTTCTTTTGTGCACAGACTTAATGTGGAGGGCACAGGGACAGCTCGGGAAGGCTGTTGGCGCTTTGCAATTACAGAAGGTTCTCTGGGGGCCTACATGGTCTACAGGGAAGCCTCGCTGTTCTTAGCTCTCTGTTCAGATATCTATGACCCAGAAATGCACTTGTTAGGCATCCGCTGATATGATATGAATCAAAATTGTCATATTTGAAGGTGAAAGTGAAACATTAGTGCCAACTAGGACTGTTAGTCACCACAAAATGCTGAAGCATCATATGGCAACACTAAAATGAAAAATTTTAGTTCATTAAACGTCATGTGGCAGGGCATATAACGGCAGATTTATCACTTCAATTTACACAATCACTTTTTATGCTTGTTTTACAAAACAGCAGTAGTCTACCATAATGTGAAATATGAAACTATTGTCACCTTTGTCACTTAGTCTTTACATAATTACCACTACATCTGTTTGTGTTGCAGTGTTAACTACTGCTGTGCTTCCCTTTACCAAAGCTTATTTCTCAATAAAAAAAAAGGTGAGGCTTGAGGACAAGGTACACATGGTTGTCTCCTCAGCATTATTTTGCCTTTTTAAGTTTCATCTAGCTTTATTCTAATTGGTTCAATGGATGCCTAAGAAGTGCATTTCGAGGTTTTATACATTTGAGTAGGAAATGCAAGAGCTGAAGTTTATTTATCAAGGTCTGTGCAGAACGCAGTAAAGGTCACACACCGACACCGTCGCATTTCATTCACTACCAAGTGTACATCCCAGCAATAAAATGTTGCCCAAACAGAACTGCCTTTCACGCTAGCTGCCACACGTGCAGGGCATGACAGCTTTTATACCGAGCGATGTTTTTTTGCGACGTGTAACATTCCAAGAGCTTCTCGTAACATGTTTTTATAATACGTGCAATTTTTAAGGTTTGTGATACTGTATTATGAATACAAAATAAAATGGGTATTTTACACAACACATTTGTGGTTGAAGTGCATCATTGCTTGATGGATCTGGCAAACAATGCAGACAAGGGGCATGCATTTGTCAAACACCGAAAAATATTGTTTTTCTCACCTGTTAGCACGTGTGATGCAATTATGTGACGTAGAAATTTGCGTATGTCGAGCATGTGCGCACACAGAAAGCAGATTCTAATTCTAAAATCTAATTGGTGCCATTAGATTTACACAAAATGAAAAAAGGAGGATCATATGCTTGAGTTAATGGTCAATGACAAGTGAGATAGGGCTAAGTAATGCATTTGTTTAACTGGAATAAAAGGATATACTTGTTCGATCTGAATAATTCTTTGTACTCGGTGCAGTAGAACGAAATTGTGTGCTTGTTTTGCACTTGACTGCCAACCAAATTTGCATCTTCTTTTGAACTTTCAATACAGTTTACGCTTGAAACTGTTATGTCTACTAACATACTACCTTACATTTTGGATGCAAGTGCTCATAGTCGAGGGAATTTCAACATCTCAGTCCAAGACACAGATACTGGCTGTTTGTACTTTATTTTACAATGGTACTACAACAATAAGTATCTCTGGGATCACAATCATGTGGCAATGACGATCACAGATACTACCATGATAATACTTCAACATATAATTACATCACGTTCAGAGACTAGGGCCAATAACCATGACAATTTTACTTCAATTATACATCACGCTTGACTTGGTGAAAACATGCTGCATTACATTTTTCTGTTTGTACTCCACAAAATAACACACATGTCATTTGTAAGCAGCAGCTTCGTTCTAACCTATTAACTTATGGTCCCATTTTCCTGGGGAAGACCCAGTCGCGAGACACTTCCTTCACCTACATAACATTCACTCTCCGAAGACAAAAGCAGGACTTAAAACTCCTAATGCAAAACGGCTTCGACAGTAAAAAAAAAAAGAAAAGAAAAGCAGAGTAACGCACACTGGTTAAAGCTGTTATAAGTTCTGCCAACATAGCACAGCAAGTTCATTAAATATGCAAACAAGAACATATTAAAAAAAAACTAGATTATCAGAAAGGTAGCTTGAAAGACTAAATAAATTACAAAGCAAATGAACACTGAAAAGTCCAGACAGCAGTGCACATAAAACCAGCTTATGGTGCTAAAGCTCTTATGAGACTGCAAAGCACATAGATGCTTACAGCCCAGAAAAATGTAGCCTTTGTCAAAAGTTCAGATGCTGCACTGAAGATGCCATGTCTTGCCAGGCCTTTATATAGCCGTTGTGTTTCACCTTATGCTCTGAATCTCAAGAGAATGGAGAGCCACTTGCATACTCAGAACTCGCAAAGTTGCTGGTAAACATTTGAAATGTGTAACTGCAGTACGCTGCCCAGCAAGCTGATGTGTGCAGTGGCTTCAAAACTTTCGAAAGAGACTGTATATGGAGTGAAATGTGGTACAAGGAAACTGCAGTAGCCACAAAGACATTGGGAAGCACTGTTTTTACAATGACATATGATTCAGAGTACCATGGCAGTTTTAACACATGCAGCCATTAACAACTGAGCGGTAGCTATGGTAAACTATCTTCACTATCTGAAATGCTAAGAAAGACTGCCCTCTCCAAAAAGATGTTGAGCGCATGTAGCACTCTTTAACCTTTAGGTTGTACTACTTTGCATCTTGCACAAATGTTTCCAAAGACAATTTTAATCATCCAGGCATCCTTTAGGCTCTGCCTGCCAGTAAGTAACACAGGTCAGCTCGTGTTGTACAGCTGTGTTTAATCACTTGCACTTTTCACTTTTATCGGTGCAGACAATTATATTCAAGAGTTGCAAATGTGACACGTCAAAGGCATTCTTTTTATTTTGAGAAGGCTTAGAAATTAAATGGTAATGCAAGCCCCCTGGTCTTGGTATGTGAATGTTCTTCGCGACCACATTACGTCATACCACCCTCTAAACACTGTAGCTGTAACCAGGAATCAAACCCACAACCTACTTTCTAAGCTCAACAAATACATGTATGACAGCAGTTTAGTGCATATTAAAACAGCAAAGGATAAAATGCATTTAGTGCATGCTTATGGGGAACATCAGTACAAGTAACTATGCTAAATTCTGTTGCAGCTAAATCTCAAGACTGCTTGACAGTGCATCATGAAGTCTGGATGAAAGACACTATGCCCCGCACTCATTCTGAAGTTAAACCAACTTCAATCACACAGCAAACATTTTTTAACTGCGCGAGTGAATGACCGCAAAGAGAATACGAGACAAGGACAGGCGCAAGGACAGGCAAGGACTACACCTGTCCTTGTCTGATGTTCTCTTAGTGGTCATTCACTTACACAGTTAAAAAATGTTTGCTAACCGCACCAACAAGTTCTAGAATTCAATCGCACATTTCAACTGAGACACCATCCCTTCATCGGGCCTTCTAAAACACCATTACCTTACCTTGCTCGGTTAAAGCGTAACCAGTGGACCAAAGCTACATGCCAAAATTGAACACGAAAGAACACTCATACCTTTTAAAATACATATAAATTTTTTGTAGGTAGCTATACAGGTGACAACTGGTTTTAAAAATCTCCAGTTAAGAATTCTCATGTTCAACTTGGATTGGTTGGATGTAGTGCACACCGCTAAACCAAAGTGCTCGAAAATTAACACTAATTTACTATTAGGCTCCCGGGCAACTACACGCAAACCCCCATTCATTCCCGTTTCCTCGTATAGGAGCCCAAATAGAGATGCAAAGTAGCCAAGTGGCTCAGAACCTGAACAAGCTTGTACATCAGGTTGAAATGACTTATTTCAATGACAGCATTGGCAAGTGTATCAGTCTTCTGCTGTTTAAGCAGAACCACGCTGCTTGAGAGATCATTTGTATGACAAAACAACACCTTCAACAAACACAATGAATAAATGCATGAGAAGGTTGCTAGTATTGTATCACAAACAGAAAAAAAAAAGATTGAAATACTGTGTAAAAGGAAATACAACAGGTTATCTGGAAAAATTGGTGTAACCCATTTAACGTGCCTTGCATGGAGTGGCAAACAATACAAAATGACCCTGTTACTTGTAATGCGGCAAAAAAACCAATACAGCAACAATATCCAACTCGGAGAAGTAGCACTGAGCATGTCGTGAAAAGAAGGGGGGGGGGGAGTGCGTCCAACAATTATGGGTTTCAGATTCCTTAAACAATGACATAGTCATGAGGTGCACCATAGTGTAGAACTGCAGGTTAGCTTTAACTATCTGGTGTTTTAGCACGAACCTAAATCTATGTCTTTGCGTTTTGCCCCCATTTAAATGAGGTTGCCAGAGCCAGGATCGAACCTAGGACCTTGAGCTCGGTAACACCACGCCATAGCCACTGGGCAACCACAGCAAGCACTTTTACATTTGCAAACTCTCGCATGTAGCGGAGTGTGATGCTAGAAATGCACAATTTGGAGAGTTACACGTATAAGCAACCTCGCACAGTCTGCCACGTCTTGTATTTCTGCAGCTTTTGAATCACTTGAAGTCGGAGATCTTTCGGTTGATGGCTGAATGTTGCACTTTCAATAGTCTTTCTATTAGGTTGAAATGAGCTCTCGTGATGCGAGGCACGATATTCCAGTGCATGTGGTTAGGCGCCCAGTTTCTTTTTAAAAAAAGAAAAGTGTACACTCACCAGATAAACCTGCAGTGCTAATTTGAGTTCAAGGTCATATCACTATTCCTCACAGACCACACACTGATATAAGAGGAAGTGTCTCTTCAATAGTGTCTTAAAGAAAAGTGGAATGCAATAAACTGTTGCACTTAGCATCCAGCTTTGACATTTCCGGCATACAGAAGGACCAAGTTAAGTTTGATCAGCTGATAGGAATCGAGTGTTTATTAAGGGTATTGAATGCTTTTACAAGACTTGCCAGAATTCTTAATGCAACTCGACGTTGACAGTACATACCACAGTAAACTGCACTATGATGTACAACATCAACAATACCCTGGTAAATAAGTGCAACATTCATGTACGCTGTGCACTAATATTGCTGCTTTACACAATTCTACTATCTCCTATTGGCAAGGAGTTGCAAAATTCAGAACATTGTGTCGATTTTGAAATTTTTGGCAGACTCTTGTAAAAGATTCAATATCCAACTCGTACTCTACTTCAACTTGTTGGTAGAGTTGAACCCATACTGATTTTGCAGTTGCCAAAAGGATGTTTGCACATTTCACATGTTCTTTTAACAGTAAGAATAGACCTGGCCCTGAGCACCTTTAAAGTACGCTGTCCTGTTTTTTTTGCAATAACAGAAGCTTTTGTTCTGAAACTCGCGAGCAATATTGCTAGGTAGAGAAAGAGAAAAAAAATTCCCTTCGCAATACTGATATCAAGATTGAGTGATGCTTCGTGAAAGCATCACTAATACATTGATAAGCAGGGAACAACTTAAGAAAGGCAACACATAACATTACGCTTACAACAAAATAATACAATCCTCAAGGGCTGGGAAACATCATTAAGTATAGAACAACATTTAGGAACAACATAGAAGAAAATGCCTTTTTTGACAGTGTCGATCAGAACTGCCAACTTCTGATGACAGTCCAGAATGCCTCAAAGGCACTGAAGTAAAAGAAAAAAATTCAGCTGTATAGTAAAGTAAAAAGAAGTATGGTAAGTGAAAGAATAGTAAAAATGAGACCAACTGCAACACTGCCTTCAAGTTTTCACGACAGCTCACATCACACTATGGATTTTGACGGCTTCTTTTCAGGCTTAGTTTATCATTAAAGATGGAATAACTGCATTAAAAAGGACGAAGAGGCTGTACGTAGAAAGCTCTCAGAACTAATTTCACCACAACAGGACAAATATACAAGAAAATGTACTTTGAAATCCAAGATGTTGCACTTGACATACCTGTGCTGGAGCTTTCTGTACAATGTATTTTAAAAAATGAAGTTTGGTTTTCGTATTTTCTTCTACTAATCATCCTCCCACCACTAAACTAACAAAAAAATATTTTTGAAGCAATACGTCTTCAGTCTAAATTGATTTTTATCTTTTTGGTGTCGCTATTAATGCAGTCACTGGCCTAGTGAAACAAGCAGTGTAACGACTAGACATGGAAATACAGATGAGAAGGTTGACATAGAGGCATGGATCTTAACAAAAGATCCACCTTCACTATGTCATTTGGAGCAAAGACTTTTTTTTAAAGTTAGCCTAGGAAAAATGTTGTGAACACAGTCAACATACTAGCAACTGCCACACTTGGCAAGCAATGTCATTCCAACAAAAGCAAAGGCTTTTAAACCTCAGCTAGAGTGCGAACAGTACAGACATCCCTTTAAGGTAAGCTACGCTTCATACATTATGCAATCTTTCACATCACCATGGAGATGGCGCGATGGCTATAAATGTGGAAATTTTTATCCAACAAACCGTAATCTCTGATGGCAGCTAATATTCTGAACCTTAAAACGTCCTAGGAAGTGATAAGAGGAAGCAAATGTGCTGGCACGAAGCAGCATAAAAATTTTCACTGATAAGACCTCAATAAAACCTTGATTGTCTTGCCCTCTTCACCGAGCGTTCAAGCACCACCCTGCCACCATGCAGAATTTTCATTCATGCCTACAGCACAGAACATCACCTATAACGGCGAGAACTATTGACTGGTACACCTGGCTTCACCGAGCCTTCAAAAGGTCACGAACAGGCAGTCCTAATCATGCTGCAGTCATCAAAGTAGACCTTCTCGAGTTTGTCGACCGACTTGGGATCTAAGTCTACGACAGCTAGGGAGAAGAGATAGGCCTGTCCGTAGGCGTCTTCTACGACATAGTCCTCTTCCCAGGTGAGGACCTTAGCTCTGCAAAGCGTTTGATACAGAAAAGAATATTGTTAAGGCAAAGCATATGCGAACAATTACGCTTGAGGTAAATCGCAGGGCTTAATTGCAGTTGACAACAAAGGATGCAGCTATGGAGAGCTGCTTCTAATTAATTTTGACCACTTTAACTTCTTTATAACTTCCAAAACCCTGCCAAAGCAGCAGAGGGCAGCAGAGGAAAATGAAAAAGGTGGATTATAAGACTAAAATGAAAGCAAACTGCACCGGCGCTACAAATTTTAAAAAGTTTAATTTTCTCACTGCGAACGATAGGTGGTTAGTTGTCAGTAATATGAATAGAGTACCGCCCTAGTACTAGCTATACCTAGTTACAGCCAGTCATCTAAAGCAAACAAAGAAAAAACAACAGAGTAGCTTACGCAGATGACAACCTCTGCAGGGAGAGCATGATGGAGCAGTCACGAGCTGTTAGTGCGACTAAGAATTCCCAGATCTGGAAGCAGTAATGGCAAAAATGAAAAACAACAATAAGCAGCTGATAATCATAAGCATGAAACATCAGCGTTTTGAGACTGGAAAAGCAACCAGCTGCATTAAAGAATTACTACATCACATAAATAAAAAAAGAACATGCAAGAATGGTGCAAGAGTAACGTCATCAGAGCCTTGGCGTTTTGTGCTAGAGTTGTAGTAGTGCATCAGGAAAGACATTTCCTCAGTGCTAACCTTGCTTCACCTAATTATTAACATAACCTCTCTCTCTCTCTCTCTCTATACCTGCTATTGTGACATAGAAACCTGCAGCGTTACGTTTGGGTGATGACAGTAAATAATGATCAAGTTTCAGTATATATCCTGTTCCTGTCTTGCATTCATTTTAATGTTGATTAGTTTCGCAATCTGCAGGGCAAATGTTCAATGTAGGGCACACTATCAAACAAAAGAAAAAACTAAGAAGGCACGACAAAACGAGAAAAAATGTGCATCGCATGCAGCTACCAACAGAATGTGTGCCAGGAAAATGATTGCATGGCAGCATTGAAGTGCTTGGGTTATGGGAGTACTCTTTGCAAGCGCTTTGCAGACAAAGGAGACCTATGAGAGTGACCATTTCTGTAGCATCCGAACAAGGCAGATAAGTTTTATCATATGTGTGATTCACACGCAATTTGCACTTGTCCAGTAATGGTAGACAATTCACGTTCAAGTGTCTACAGTGTGCATGAAGTCTGCAGTTACGGAATGCTGCCAACTCGCCCAAGGCAGTTACCCTACTCTGTTGTGCTCATCAGCGTATAGTACTAGAGGGTTGTATGCGAAGCTCGCAAAGCCAAAGTCAAACATGAAGTTGTGCAGCACCACACATGCTCTGTTAACGCCCTGGGTTTTGCACAGTGTGATACGACCAAGCGTCCACATAGTACTATACAGGAATTACTCAGATCGAACTCCAGTGCCGTCAGGAAAACCAGACACCCAATCAAGGGAGTGCTCATACCTGTCTTATAAACAAATGGATGTCCGATGATGGCGAAAGAACTGCCCACCTTCAGCAACTCAGCCGAGCGTCTTATTCCCTGAACAATGTACAGTGAAACATGGAAATACCGCAGTGACACGTACCTTCCGGCAGGCAAATGTGTGGTCAGTCTCGTAGTTCTGGCGGTCATGGCAGCCCATAGCTTTGGGCAGAAATGGCGCAGGGTACCCATCCTTCAAGTACTCGAGCCTGAGTAACAAGATACAAGAAATAGATATCAGTAGCCGTGCCAGCTTTATTCCTGCCAGGAAAATGGACTGAAAGCCAACAACCACACAGCAGTGAACCTACAGAGGTGGTTTCTCTCCGGCACAGTGGAGGGTGTCCTTGAGACTGAGGTAGAGTGGATAGGCCGTAGAGACGTCGATGGATCCCAGGCGCTGAGCCTGCAGCACTCGGTCCAAGATACATCCACGAGGAAGCCGGTGGTCGGCCTTCATTCCTGAAAACAAGGGAGATCACAGTCAGAGCCACAAACGCTGAAGGTGCTTTTGTGTGAGTTGAGCAGATGGCAAATGCAAAATCATTCACTCTTTCGAATACTGCCACAAACAGATTGTATTTCTTCACACTCTTTGTTTAAACCTATTAGCATTAACTTATTTTTATTTATGCATGAGATGCACTTACATCGCTCGATTATTGTCCATGTTTCATGCCCCAAATGTAAAAATGAAAAGCAAGAGATAATGAAGCAAACGAAGGTTTAGGGGACATTGTTTATTGTCTTTTAACTGTATTGTAGTAATTACAATATAAACGTCAAGAAATTAAGAGTGAACAAAAAGACAACTGATAATTATCACAATTACTATATAATATCATAACTACAATACAGTTAAAAAGCTACAAATAAAGTCCTCTATAGATTCCTTAGCCTCATTGTCTGTTGCTTTTCTTTAAGGTTGTTTCAAACAAAAAAAAAAGATTCTTTGATAAAGTCTCGTTCTTTCATTCAAACGGAAAATGGGCTCTCAGAGGTGCCACAGTGGATGGCCTTTAGGTTATTGCATTCCATTTCCATGGGAAGGTACCCAAGACGGCTAGGAATTGATCCTATGAATTACTGTGCAGCAGCACAATGCCACTCTCGCTGAGCCACCATTGTATGTGTCAAACTAGATCTTTGCTTTATCATGAGTGTTACAAAAGCACAGCCCGCTTCAGAAAGATGAACGTATCTAGTCGACTCATACACGACTAATGTGGTAACTTGAATTATGCAATGGCCTAATTGATCTAGCATCATAGGTGCGTCCCTATCAATAGGGCCAAACTGCAACCTGCTTTAATCTGTTAAACGAATGCTGCATGTTCTGCTCATTCTTTGGACCACTGAACTATTATTCACTTTCTTTTGCCCAGCACATGTCTGCCTGAATATACAGTTTTGGCTTTAACAACATCTTTAACACGTCTATTTGCATGCACCCAAGTGTGCATCCAAGCGTGCTCAATGTTCCCGAGCCATTTGCCACTTAATGTACTAATAAAAGAGTGACAAAATGTGCTGTTCAGTACTTTAAACAAAGATCTTATTTACAAGAATAAAAATTTCACCCACAAAACATTCTTCTTTTCAACTCTTGTCAAACATAGTGGCCCAGAAAAAAAAAAAGGGCAGACAGAAAGAATGGCATTTTTGTCTTCCCTTTCCTATTGTAACCACTGCACTTACTAACTTTGAGAGCTATGCATCAACTAACCCAACAATATACTTTCCTATGACTCTCTTAACACTGGCTTGCCACAGTACAGAAGTTACACAAGCTTTTCCTATTCTTTAAGCCAGAACTTTTCAAAATGGAACATTACCTTTCTTAGCCTGTTAAGCAGTCTTCAAGGCTCTGAGACAGCTAATGCAAAACAGGTCACCATTTCAAATGCTTGTGCCCACAGCCACCTTCAAAAGACTACGAATTTACGACGACACTTCCGTAAACTCGCAAAAATAAAATTACTTCCTGAGAATGACCTCACATTTGAATAGGGAGAACACTTACACAAAAGCATAAATGGGCCCACTCACTAGTTGTGCAAGTGCACGGATGTGAAGACGGGCAGGACTGTGGCATGGCGACGTCCCAGACGCCACTGGCTGCACTGACTGCCCCAGTTTCAGGATACGAGTGCCGCAAGATTTTCGTGACCAGGTGGCACAAGTTGTCATCTCGACTGAAGAAGAAATCCAAGAACTTAAGGAAAAAGCTAAAGAAACTGAACGCAGTATGGTACGATCATAATACGTCAGCCAACGATTACATCCTTGAACAAACACAGTCACAATCATTAGCAGCATCCTCACCAGAAATCTACAAAACCTGTCAAACACAAAGTACAACAGGGCATTCTCAATTCAGACATACCATAGCGTGACATTAACTTATGGGACTATAAAGAGACTGGTTCGCTGTGATGCGCTGTGACTATACAGGAAGCTTAATATGTCTCAGTAAAAAAAGCTCGCTACAAAGATGGGTGAAGCTATCTCACATGCAAAACAACTGCATGCAGTCAAGCTTGCTTTCCCACCTAGTTATGAAGCCATGCAATGGATAATAATAATAATTTTGGGGGTTTAAGGTCCCAAAGCCATGCAGTGGAGATGTGACAAACCTCCGGGCAGCAGCTTACCTACCTGACTAGACTGGACTCAAGAAAGAAATCCTTCAGTGCGTCTTCTAGGTTGGTTCTTGATTCTTCACTAAATACAAGTTTCTTGTTCTGCAAGAGACCAAGTTAAAATGAACACAGGTGAGTGCGACTGGAAAATGTTCAAACAAATCATGACTGCTTGATTAAACCAGGGCCAGGATAATTCGATTCTGCACAAATCCTTTTCTTCTTCAAACTTAGTCAACTGCCCAAGCTGCACTACATATTTTATCGCCATCACTGGCTGGGTAAAACCGGTTAATGATTACAAAAAAAATAGGATTATTATGCTAGCCCAAGCAATTTCAATTGCCATTCCTGAATAAATAAAGAACTGTGACGTAGAGACATTGATATTGAAATGCCCAATGACACTTACCTTAAAGACCCTCAGATTATTTTGCGGGTGGTAGAGGAGCTCCCTCAGAGCACTCTTCATTCTTTTAGGACACCTGTTAATTAATCCGAGAATTATGGAAAACGTCACCATAAATAATATCATTCAGAATGCGTAAGTATGTTTCCTGTACTTGTGCCACTTAATGATTTTTAGCATGTTTTTTTCTTAATGCTCAGACGAAATGAAAAAAAAAATAATAAAAAGAGAGAAAGAAGGACATAGATGAATGTGTTATCAGGCATGCCTTTATTCCTTGCAGCAGGAAAATGATAAGGCAATTAAGTTCATTTAACTAAGTTCTTTTAAATGCAAATAATACGTCCATTACATCAGACAAAACTAGCTGCTTTCAGTCAGTCAGTCAGTGTTTATTTTTCACCAACCAAACACAACGGGACAAGAACGCAAGAACTTACCCACTGAAGAGATCCAGGGGGCAGTACATGCTGACTGACGATATACGCCCTTTGCTGACCTGAAACAACAGTTTTAGTTCTGCTATCGAGTACACTCAAAGGAAGACAAGAGGCATCCTAATGCTAAAGCTACTTTCACGAGGTGACATTAACACTTTTTAGCCTGCCTTTCATGCAGTGCAGTTTAATCAATGCGCAAACACAGGCCCAGTATCTTCCACAACTTCAATACTCGGCATACCTTGGACGTCTGGGAAAGGTGAAATCTGCAGACTGATGACCGAACCTTGTGCTCGAAGGGGAGGTCATGGGGACTAGGCAGAAATCCCTGCTTTGGCTGAAGGAGTAAGTATGGATGTGAAGTTAGGCAAGTTCAAACAGGTATCTGCCCACGATTTTTAAAGTGTGCCTCTGAGACATACCTTTATTTCAATGGAGATCACGGGACCTTCGGCATATTTTCGGAGGTGGCTCGGCAATGTGCAGTGGTCGGGAAACAAGAGTCCCACAGTGGCAACTTCCTTGACATTCTTTTTTAACCTGTGCACTGTTAGAAAAACAGTGACAGCATGAGAATGTTTCAAGCACATACCACTGCTCTAAGCACTGGCACTTTCAATAATGGTGCTGCTTAATGCATTCGCTCCTGTGCACATCTTGCTAAGCATGTTATTGTGGGAACACCTAAAAACATTCTACAGAAATGCTTGGCTCCTGCGCAAGTAAATAAGGTAAACAAAAGAAGTCAAGGAAAGCTGCAGTTATGCATTAGACCGTATTGACAAGGATACTAGTTATGCATTAGACAGTATTGACAAGGATATACAAGGAGGAAGGAGCAGTGATGCACAATAGGTGAGCCTCCACCTATCATAAATCACATGTCATAGCTCATGACATATCATAACTGACAGACTAACATGTTCACTAATTGGTTTATACGTGCAGTGTCCCTCACTGCAAAGGATGGAGTTGGCAAGATGAAATACGGAGCTTGTGAAGCATAAGACATACATTCTCAAGTAAACTGTATAAACGTATGCACAAACAAAGTAGACATGCTTTAAATGGAACGTGGTGCTGCACAGTCTTTGAAACACAAACTTATGCAGGGTCTTAACTACACCAATCCTCAACAATTCTCACTGCAAACACAAGCGCATTCAAAGCTTTTTGGTGAAGCATACATGCTCAGAAGCCACTGCAGAACCATTACAGTGAAACAAAAGCCCTGCTTGCTGTAAATTGTTCTTACGTGGTCTTTCTAAGTGCACGGCCTTGTTGATGAGCCTCACATTTTCAGCAGTCAAGCGAACGAGAACCTGTTGAGAGACAAAATAATTATCAGACACATTTTTTCTATGTAGCAAAGCAAAGCAGCCTCCCGACTTTCGAGTCGACATGCAATACTCGACAGAATAGCATTATTTCGTCACACGCTCGTAGCAATGAGAAATAAAACTTGCTGGTGGATGGACGAATCGACTTCCAAAGAGAGGTTTCATGACATTCTCGATGAAGTCTGCCTCCATATGACATTTCTGTAGACTCTCTCCTATCAGTGATATTGTGTCCTGCAAGGAATGTCAAGAAGCTTTACAAACAATCATAACAGCAAGAGCCCTAGACTAATCTTGAGGTGACAGTTTTGTAGAGCTCCTGTCGCAAGCAGTACCATTTTTTGCACAGCCATATCACAGCCTTTTACTACGTTTACTTAAGGTTAATAGTGCAATGACCTTCCCAGTAACCTTCTGTGAATGCGTTATAAACGAGAACAAAACAAAAGAATACAAGGTATGCGACACAAAGTAGGCAGTGGCTCACTGTTCTTCAAAAGAAAGGGTGCGTGTTCTGTTACTTCCGATCTAGATAAGACAGAAATAAAGGCGTGTCCTCGGTCGTTAATCATTACCTCGGTGAATGCGGCGCTCTTACGAAGCCGAAGAACTCTGTCCTCCTGCGAAAGAGATAAGAGGAAAAACGTAAGCATTTTTTCTGGATGGCTAAGAGACAATCGAACGAAGGTCACATCGCACACGGTAAACATCTCACGTCTTGTAAACACCTTCGGAATGGCATTTGCTGCTATTGTCTCCTCGGATTGCGTAGCCGGTATCTTGCCTGGCTGCATCTCAAGAATTCTTCGAATGAAACCGTACGTTCAGGGTGTCCTGTATTACTACATTAAGCAAGCGTAACACTAAGGTAACGCGCAGTCAGCTCGAAAAACCTACCAACCGGCAACTTCGCGACCACACATACTGAACGTACTGAACAGTTTCGCGTAGTGAAGGACGTGAATGAGCAAGCACGGCGGATGGTACTGCAGACGTTCAGCGACAATTTCGACGAATACGAGTGGAATGCCGGTAGTTTAGATCAAACAAGCCGACACACAACGCGGACATGCTTGCTTCCTGCCTGTATTGCGCGCATTGGAGAAACATTCGTAACAAGGATCAAAAAAGAAAAGATGTATGAGACGACGGCTCACATTTTTCAGTGTGACGACAATGTTGGCGTTCCCTTCGCCGCGGAAGGCGCAGTTTTCGGGCGAAATGAGCAATTTCTCCGCAGGATCGCAACCCGACCGGTCTCTTCCCGTCGGAGCCGCCATATCAACTGCGGCAATCAAAAATACAACAGCTGGCTCATGGCCGGCTAGCTCGCCTCCCGGGGTGATCACTTTCGTATCCAATTTCCCAGCTGTCACGATATGGGCGATGGCGCGGAATTATAGCAAACACATTCAGCATGCTAGGCGTCAACTTCCCGGTACGCGTAGGGGAAACTGCTGAATGAAATGTTTGTTTTTCGTTCGCAGTCATTCCCAGTGCCGCGTCGTCTGCTACGATTGTGAGTCATGTCTCATCGAAATAATATCATAGCGGAAAATCATTTTTAAAAATCTAGATGAGCTCCAATTACATCACCTACGTACAGGCTCACTAGGTGTCATATTGACTATTCACGAAGCTTGTGAATAAGAAGAGAATGCAGTTTTATACGACTTCAAACTTGCCAGCATATAAGAACTTACGCAAGGTATAAGACCACTTGGAAACTATTGAACTGTTTCTGATCATACCGGAGTCTCTGTAAAGTTCCTGCTGCTTACTCTGCGTAAGTATCTCATAAATACATTTAAGTAGCAAACCTGACAATCACAAAACGTTTCAAAAGTTACAATTTTGAGAAAGACAAAATGGGCTTTACACTTACATAGGACGGAAGCATAAATGGCGCGAGTTTCAACTTCAAGTTCCTCGTGAGCTGGTATGGTGGCGCAGTGGTTGGCGATGCAGGCAGTAAAATTAAAAATAGAAGCGTGGGTAGAACAAAATGATATTTTGGGAGAACTTGAGAATGGATTTCGAATCGACAGGCGGTTAGACGATAATCTGTTTGTTCTTACCCAGTGTATAGAAATATCGAAAATAGAAAACAGGCCCTTATACGTAGCTTATCTAGATATTACCGGGGCGTATGACAACGTTAATCAGGAAATTTTGTGGGATATACTGAAAGAAGTGGGCATAGGTGACGACTGTATACAGCTTTTGAGGGAAATATAACGAGAAAATACAGTTTGTATAGAATGGGAAGGAATAAGTAGCGAGGACAGCGTTGAAATTAGCAAGGGGCTGAGACAGGGATGCCCTTTGTCCCCGCTGTTATTCATGCTGTACATGGTGAGGATGGAAAAAGCGCTAGAAGGTAGCAACATTGGATTTAATTTGTCACACAAACAGGTCGGCACGATGGTTGAGCAGAAGCTTCCAGGTCTATTTTATGCTGATGATATTGTCTTATTTGCGGACAGTCAAGATGATATACAGCGACTGGCAGATATATGCGGAAGGGAATGTGAGGCTCTAGGACTAGGATTTAGTGCAACAAAATGTGGATTGATGGTATTCAATGATCATGAAGACCATGCGGTCTTTATACAGGGCCGAAAAATACCGAGGGTAAGCGAGTACAACTACCTCGGAGTATGGGTAAATGAGGGGGATAGATATATGGAGGTACAAGAGAAAGCATCGGTAGCAAAGGGAAAGAGGAATGCTGCAATTATGAAGCACAGAGCTTTATGGGGTACAATAGGTACGAGGTGCTTCGAGGGCTGTGGAAGGGTGTGATGGTCCCGGGGCTTACATTTGGGAACTCAGTGGTGTGCATGAAGTCAGAGGTACAATCAGGAATGGATGTAAATCAAAGGACGGTGGGCCGCCTCGCGTTGGGCGCTCACGGGAAGACGACAAATGAGGCTGTAAAGGGTGATATGGGATGGACAGGCTTTGAAGTGCGGGAAGCTCAGAGCAAAATGAGATTCGAAGAGAGGCTGAGGAAAATGAGTAGATGGGCAGAGAAGGTTTTCAGGTATTTGTATAGAAAAAGCGTTGACACGCAGTGGAGAAAAAGAACTAGGAGGCTCACCAGTAAATATACGGCTAACAGTGCGGGCGATATGGCAACAAGGAGCATTAAGCGGAAGGTCAGAGAGGCGGAGAGGACTTATTGGATGACAGCGATGGAAAAGAAGCCGGCTCTGAGTAACTACCGAAAAGGAAAAAACGAAATAAGGAGGGAAAGGTTTTATGATAATTCAAGGGGAAGCGCTTTACTGTTTGAAGCAAGGTCGGGCTGCCTTAGAACGCGTAGTTATAAAGCGAGATTCAGTAACGAAGAAGAACAATGTACATGCTGCGGGGGAACTAAGGAAACGATGGAACATGTACTGATTGAATGTGGCGATATTCACCCAGGTATACGTGTGGGCACGAGTCTACATGAAGCCTTGGGTTTTAGGGACATCAATGGAAAGCTGAACACGTCCGCGATAGAAATAAGTAAGAGACGGTTAGAGTATTGGTGGCAGAAAAGTAAAGATAAAGAACAAAAATAAATAATGGGGGAAAAATACGGTCATTCTGCCTTAAGAGGCAGAGAGATAGACCGTGAATTTATATTTTTTTGGTATAATAACATAGATTTAATCAATGCAGATAAGTATTAGGCCAACATGAAACAAGGAAGCTTTTTTTTTTTTTTTTTCTCTTCGAGCCTGGTGGCAGACATGTCACCACCCCGTTATAAAGGGGACGCTCATAGCATCCATCCATCCATCCATCCATCCAACCGTCGATGGGCATATGGGGAGAGTCTGGCGAATGGGCGGGGCAGTGACGTCGCGGCGCGGCGATGACGCGTTTCACGTCACCGCCACGCATCCGCTCCGGCGCCGTCCGCCATATACAGGGTGTTTCAAGAAATGTGTCCAACCTTCTAAAAAAATCAGGAAAATGCGATATTTGATTGCTGCCTTCAGAATTGGTTTTTGTGTAGTGGCATACATTTTAAGACGGTTAAAGAAATTATTTGCGACTGTAATTAAAAAAGTTAAATTAATTAACTTTTTAATTACTGGAGTTAGGTGTTTGTGTCAAATGGGAGAATTGAAGTTCTTCATGCCAAAAACCCAACCCAACTTTGAGATTTCGAAAAAGTGGCATCTAGTAATAATTACGAAGTAATGAAACTCAACCAAAATCAATGGCGATACCTAAACAGAAACATGGAAGAACGCAACTGCGATATTCTTCTGAGACGTCCAAAATGAGTGAATGGCTTTTTCTGTAGCGCTACGCATCTTAAGATGGTTAAACACATCAATTGAGACAGTAATTAAGAAAGTTTAATTAATTAATATTTTAATTAGTGGAGTTAGGTGACTGTGTGAAATTGAGGAATTGAAGTTCTTCGTGCGAGAAACCCATCCCAACATTGATATTTCGAAAAAGCGGCCTCCAGTAATAATTACGACGTAATGAAATTCAACCGAATTCGATGGCTTTCGCTGTTGAAAGCCGTTGCATTTGGTTGAATTTCATTACGCCACAACAATTACAAGAGGACGCTTTTTTGAAATCTCAAAGCTCGGATGGGTTCCTCGCATGAAGAACTTCAATTCTCCCATTTGACACAATCACCTAACTCCAATAATTAAAAAGTTAATTAATGTAACTTTCTTAATTGCTGTCCTAAATCATGTCCTTAACTACCTTAAGATTCGTGCCGCTACAGAAAAATCAATTCTGAAAGCCCAGAAAAAATATCACATTTTCCTGATTCTTTGAGAAAGTTCGACACATTTCTTGAAACACCCTGTATAGTCTTTCCGCGCGACGGGCGCACGGCTGAGGCTGTGCGCGCTGTTCGTTCATGAAATCTAGCGCTCCTAAACAAATTGCGAAAGCCAAATTGTGCTAGAACATTGTTATACAAGTTTAATTAAGAATATGGAGTGAATTAGACGCGTCCAAATCATCGTGAAACTGAGTTGTGTACGCCGATTCGAGTCCACGATGTTCTACGATACGCGCTGTGCTTTTAGAGCGCAGCTCTTAGGCGCCTGTTCCTGCGTTGTTCGGCATCGCCGTTGGCGTCGTCTCGATGTGTGCGCCCCCCTTAGGGTGTTGCCATTCTTTGAAGGGGCTGATGCCGCCACGACGCCATTTTTTGCCCCGCGTCTCGTGCCTCTCAAAACGCGCAACAAAACGCGCATCAAGGCACCCTATAGCGTCGTCGGCGCGGCCGCGCCGCATGTCGGGTGATGCTCCGACGGGCGAAGCTGTGGAGAGCGTCTGCATTTGGCGCGCGGGCGTCGCAGCCTAAGAAAGCGTGTAATTGCGTGTTTTGAGGGCGTTTAATGCATTACTGAGCTTTAATCGGTGTCTCAACGCTTGCACGCGCCATGGAGCACGAGTGAATATGCAGTCGTGCCGAAATTGCGCCGAGATATTCCCTGTTTTTGGAGCCTGCCGCCCCCCAAAGAAGGCGACAATCGATATGTTGCACCTATAGCTGCTCAGTGATTGCTGTGCGGTTTGCAAGCAACACTTCGAGCCGCGCTACACTATAAGTGACTACGAAGAAATAAAAAACCAGCGACGAATGCCTACCATTCTTCTGCCGGCCGTCTCTACGATATCCAAAGCATTGATCCTTGTATGAGCTCCACTGCGCTGGACTGTTTCATGAGTAACCTGAGTACAAATAACTCTATTACAGCATTTATATTAGTGACGGCTGAATTCTGCCAGTTTTGCTCTGTTTCTTTAATGTCGAAAGGCTATCTTGTTTGTACAGCGTGCTTCCGCGCATAGGCGTGCGTAGGGTCCCGCTTCAGGGGGAGGGGTCGAAGTCGGGCGAATGTTCGTCGCAGCGCCCCCCCCCCCCCCATCCCTATTAAGTCAATGTATGGAGTAGACTGCGCCCCCCCCCCCCTCCTTGCGCACGCCTACGCTTCCGCGGTTACTACGCATCGTTTATGCGACCTCTGAGTGCTTAAAATACCAGGAAGCCGAGCCAGCTGCAGGAGCCGAGCCGAAGGCGCGCTCCGAGGCGCAAACTTCATGCATCAGGGCTTATCTCAAGCATCTTAAAATGCGAAGATGTAAATATAGCCCGTCGGTTATTCTGCCTAAATTCACTACAACCAGTTCTCCTTTTCAATGGACAGCTTATATTGCACTTTTCCTGACCTATCGATGCCATTGCAAAAACTTGTTTTTCACAATGCACGTTTTGTATTATATTATAATTTCGTTGCTTTATCTGTAAAGTGTCAAAAGTCAAGCCAGGAGGGGCGGTGGTGCTCTACCCTTTGCGATATTTTGTTTTTATATATATGTGCATATATATTGACACGCACAAATACAGGCAGTAAAGTCTCACCTCCCCACCCGACGCCAATAACAATATCCATGCAACGCCCCTAAGGACGACCGTTATTTGTACATGTCGAGTTACCACTGACTTCTTATACCTTTGAGCCCTCGTAATGTCGCAAAAGTCACATTTACACAGGGCATTTGTAAAGATACGCACCGTACACACAGCTTCGCCAACGCGCGGTAAATGTTCGGCGTGCTTTCGGCAGAATATCAGCACACAGCTTTCTGAGCACAGTTAAATTTCAATAGAGCAGCTCAGTTACTCTGAATAAACTAGACGCCGAATCACCACCAGAAGAAAGCATTGAAACAAAGAAATCGGAATAAGGTACGCCCTTTCTGTTTCCTCTGTCTCTTTCTTCTGGCGGTCGTTCGGCGTCTAGTTAATTGACAGTAACGTAACTTGCCCAGCAATGAGTTCGGCTCAATTACACCGAGATCGTAAATCTTCACGGTCGGTATCAGCCCATTTTCATTTTTATATTTTTCGTACCTTCCAGCAGTCACTTCGGCTACAAGAACTGATTTGCAGTATCTCTCAAAAGCATTTATGAAGCAAGCATTCATTAAAAGCTTTGAAGTTTCGTGCATCATGGCTTACGAAGACAAGTCCTACGCTTAAAGGGGTCATGAACCACTTTTCCAAGTAATGATCTAATGGCCTCAGTATCGGAGTGTACTGCCTCCCGAATCGATTGCCGCAAAAATTTCTCGAATCCGTCAAGAATCAGCGGAGTTACGGGGGTTTGGCGCACGCTCCCAGCGCTTTCTCTCTTTTCTCGTGCCGACGAGCGCACTGGAAGCTAGACAGGGAGGGATGGCATGGGGGAAAGAAGTTACGCCAGCGCGCGTCATGAAACGCGATCGCTCTCCCGCTGTGATTCGCTTGCGCGAGTGCGGCTACCGTGTACTGAGGAGGGCGCCGGCAAGTGACGGCACCCCGCGGCAAGAAGCGCATCTGATCCGAACGCCGCTCTCGATTTACGTCGGCTATCGGCCAATAAGCGTGCTATGTCTCTGCGACGTACAGCGGACAGACGCCCCGCCCACCGACGAGAGTGAGAACCGGCCTCTGTTTGAAAAGAGGGTGCCTGGGGAAACGGCAACTTCGCGCTCCGCTTGTGGCCATTACGCGGCGCGCACGACTGTAATATTTGGCAGAGCAGTTCATAGCCGTGTCAGCTTTCCGCAGGATGTGTTTTTTCAATCAGCCCAAGGGGTGCTTCATGACCCCTTTAATAATGATAGACACGCAACGAAAGCCGCATTAGTAATAGTACCGATTAGCCGGTGCCGCCGACGCGCCCAGCAGGCACTCTAAGTACCGAGCGACTGCAGCGCCGCCGCTACGGTCGACGCGGAAGGCATCAGGCGACGAGGCGCGTTCACGCCACTCGACAGTTCTAGTACACTCTACCGATAGAGCGAACGAGGACGAAAGACAGCGAACGCGGATTCTGTCGATATCACAAGCGACTGGCCTCAAACACCGCTTTCTTCCTCCGTCATGCGGGCTCGCCCTTCGGTCGGAGCTCGTGCGCATGCAGGGCTGGCGGGTGCGCTTCTACTTCTACTGTCTCGCTTGTCGTTACGGGGATGTCGATGACGCCTGCAATGCACAGAGTGACGAGCGTAACACTCGAGCACTGGCAGTTTCTGTGGCAATATGTAACGAATGTTCCAATGCGGATAGCCAGAAATTCAAACACAGTTCGCGTTGCCTCAACAGAAAGCTGCGCTCAGAATTCGCATGAGGGAGTAGTGATCATCGGTGAAATTTCCAGCTATGAAGATCTGTGGGCTTGGGTCTATTTTGTTTGTTTTTTTCTTGATTAATTTTTTAAAGCTGAAGTTCTATAATAACGACGCTTGATAATGTTTCTGTCGCTGAAGATGTTTAGTACGGTGCGGTTGGCGCTTCTCTGCGCAATGATCTCGTGAGAAGTTTTTTGACCCAGCAATGATGCTCGCTCCGAACTGCGCATTATACTCTCCTGAACTGTGTACTATATATATAACATTGATTTCTTTATTTGCTTCGGTAGCGGAGTACCGGCGAGTTCGCAAGGTCACTATACAGTCAGAAATCGGATCTCCCATGCTCGCGCTTTCAACAGTATGGGGGTGTTCATGCAAACAGAATTCGCGCTGTTGAATGTCATGGTCATTAAAACATTGCTTTTAGGGCGAACGCCTTAGATGCCTCATGAAACGCGCGAATTGACTGGAGTCCCAGGCTTCGGCGCCAACACGAGTGAGGCAAAAAATCCTGTGATGACCCAGGACGTCGTAGATAGCTCAAATTTGTGACGTGTCAACGACGTCATGCTGACGTTGGATTACGTTACGTCATCTGTTATTGTCATCACATGACATCGGCGCTTTGCACAGCCTCCGTGATCGCCCGCCGATCACGGAGGCAATGCAAGACCTGGGGACGAGCAGAAGGCTTGCAACGCCTCCGATCTTGGAGGCAGTAAAAATCATGTGATCACTTCACTAGGACATCGTAGATAGCTAAACTTTGTGACGTCACAATGACGTCATGTCGACGTCAGCTTACGTTACGTCACCTGATAACGCCATCACACGACATCGGCGCTTTGCACAGCCTCCGTGATCCGTGGGCCAATAAATGAGCAGTGCAAATCGGCGAAGTCATGTGATGACGTCATCGCGTGAAGTCATGTTATTCGATATCATCATGACGTCACAAGCTTTGGTCGTATGGTGACGTCATTACGTGATGATTTTTAACATCCCTCGTGTTGACGCCTCCGACGCGGGACGCCGACCCGCGGACGCCGGCGATCAATTTTCGCGTTTGCTGAGGCATCTAAGGTTTTCGCCTGAGCAGGTGCAGGGCCCCTAGAAAGCAAGTCTTAGATGAAAACACTACTTCGTACTGCTAGCCTGTTGGTTTACTTTAGAAAACCATTTTTCTGCTCAACTTATCGCTCTATACTTCCTAATCACGAAATTTCATCGAGTATATGAGGGCCCCTTGCTATAGTAGAAGAGCTTCCTGCACGAGCACAGACATCGCGCACATACGTGAATGAATAAAAAGCGCAATGCACATTCGCTTAACACAGAGGCGCGGATTAAATTATCTGCGCGAATTAAGCGTAAAACTGGTAGCATGTGCACAAGCGGCCACACACTGCGGTAAATGACACCATAGGCTGAAAGTCACAGACGCGCAGAGCACATAACGTGCAACACAAGCCAGATAACGTTGCAGCTGACGCGCGGCGGCACTAACCCGCGATATCGAAATAAATCTTCCCCTCACATCATCACGGTAACATTCCAAGCTCGTGCTCAGAACGCGCGATAAATTAGTAAACGCAACACATCAGGCTTGACACTTATAGCGTGATCGCTCAAAATTTCAATGTGCCCAAGCGTTCGATACGCAAACCATAAAACTCCTTTTTTCAGCGTGGCAAAATGATTTTTAAAGTTTGTGCGCTTGAAAGGGCCCCATTGCACAACGAATAATAAGGTTGTGTTAATGGTACGCTGTTTACAATACCAGCAATATTCAAGCGAAATCCTCAAGTACGTATCTCGCATAACACGGAGCAGTAGGGTTGGGGTCCAATTTGCTGCGTCTGATGTTTTAATCAAAAGGCGTTGAGAGGTCGACCAGCCATCGATTGTTCGATCTTACGTGGAATCACCCACCTGTGATCGGGCGATCGAGGCGGCCGCATCGTGAGGTTGTGCCGCTGAAAGGGTTCGCACGGAACCACGGCATTTTTCAGCCGTATAAGGGGTATTCAGACGGGGGAGAAATGGTCGGGGGATAAAGGCGGAGCCTAGTGACGTCAGCTCGCGAGGAGAAGCCTGCACAAATGCCCCCCACTCACACGGACGAGGCGAACGGAGGGGGAGACCAGTGTTACTAGACTACTCTGGTGGCTTGCACCACCCGTTTGACGAGCTGCTGACGACGAGTTGCAGACGACCATGCAGCTGCAGACTGTACACCCGCTGCTGCTCTCTGCAGGAGCAAGTGCAACAATGTGGCCAAACAAGAGCCCGAAATACCGCCATATCCCCCACCGCCGGGGGATTGTTTGTCCTTTCGGAGAAAAGGTCCCCGTCTCCTCCGAGGAGGCGCGGGGGGTCACGCCCACTCGCTAATCCGTGACGTCGTGGTCACGTGGTCCGCAATCCCCCCGTCTCCCCCGAGCATTTCTCCCCCGTCTGAATACCCCTATATTGTCGGGAAAAGGTCGCCCAAGCGTGGGACTAATACGTTTACTCTGGGTGGGGCCGTTGTGACACCATTGGACATCGTTCGCGGCCATGCTCCTCTCCATGTGTATTGTGTGGCCCTTTCATGCCATTTAGGGTCGTAGCCCCGGCACGGCAAGTCATCGTATTGGCGGGAGATGCTGACACCGGTTTTCAAGTGCCTCAGTATTGTCAGACTCGGGGCTATAAAAGCCGAATACTTTTGTGGTTCGTTAGTTCTTTCCCTTTCGTGTAAAAAGATGTAAGTAAACCTCTCTCTTCTCGTACGAGCGCTTCTCCTATCTGCAAGGGACGGGTACGGCGACAGGGGTCAGCTACCAAATGAGACCGGCCGGACCCGGGCCACAACAAAGGGTAAACAAGTGTAACCAAATGTAGCAATCTTCCACTTGCATAACCAGACCTATAGCTGAGCTAAGCCCCAGCCAATTTTTTAAACAACGTTTTGTAGGCACAAGCCACCCTTGTTGTACAGCAGTTTGCTATTTTCACTATTTTACAGCGAAAGCTGTTATGAGATCATTTCACCGGCCGTTTTTGGCGCCGTAGTTGTCCGCCGCCGCCGCCGCCGCCGGTGTCCGTAACCAGTATCGCTCGAAATAAGAAAAAAAACTAAATAAGAAAAAAATTCCAGGATGGAACGAGGTTCGAACCTGGGTCCTCTGCGTGGGAGCCCAGTATTCAACCTCTGAGCCATACCGGTGCTTGAAACTGCTTTGCTAAAAGGTCCTATACAGGCTTCATGTCGGGAAGGAACCACATTAGCATACGCAATATAGCGTGGTAGAAGAGTAAAATAAGCACCAAGCGTAGCACAACGCGAATTCTGTAACCAGGCGTCACACAATGCGAATTGCGCAACGAGCAGGTTGTTGAATGCTTCCAACCCATTACAAAGGACCCTGCCATAATTCTTCATCATCAGGCACAGCATCAACAAAGTGCGCATAATGCCTTACATGGGTTTAGCAGGTACCAACGCTCTCCGTAGAATGACAAAAAATGGCAGAGTGCCTGCTGGCCTACTTCTCAAAATTACAATTATTTATAGCGTAGTGGTTTCCTCGCAAGTGCACTTGGATTGGTTGCCAAGGAAGCCCATAAGCGCATGATACACTTCCTCTGGGTCTCAGTAAAATTACAATGATTTATAGCGTAGTGGGTTCCTCGCAAGGGCACTTGTATTGGTTGCCAAGGAAGCCCATAAGCGTATGATCCATTTCCTCGGGGTCTCAGTAAAGTTCTTCGCTCCCCCCACCCGTCTCTTTCCCACGTCAACGTATGTTATACAGCATGACGGGAGAGGGAAATAGCGACCGGGCGTCACCCAATGCAAATTACATAACTGGTGGGCCGTTTAAAGATTCCAACCCATTACAAAGGGCTGAGCCATAATTCTTCATCGTCATCAGTCGTCGCGTGAACAAAGTGCACATAATGCCTTACAGACGTGTAGCTGGTGCCTCGCTTCTCCGCAGAATGAAGAATAATGGCTTAGTAGGTGCTTCCAAACTTCACAAAAATTGTGATTTATGGCGTAGTGGGTACCTTTCTAGTGTACTTGTATTGTAGCCCCAAGAGAGCTTAACGGGCTCTAGAAACGCCGCTCTTCCAGCTTTCGCTGTGACTGTGCTGCGGTTTTAGCGCAGGCCTGGCGTTTTTTATTTATTCTTTCTTTCTGCGTTGCACATTAAAAAAAAGGAGATGGGTCATTAAGTTTTGATCCTTTCTTATTGTTTTGCCACAAAACCGAATTAAACTTAGATACTGTGTAACAAATCTACAGCCCATTGAAATAGGTCAGTTCTAAAAGATTCACCCTGTACATTTGTCACATGTAAGAGGTGACAGCAAAGACGCGGGAAAAGAAGGGGAAGATTCCAAGGGTAGCGTGACGTAAAACCAAGAGGATGGAAGAAGATGAAAACGAAGCGGGACATATAAAAATAAAGGTGACGTGGCCAGAGGGCCCTGGAGTGTTCGAACGGCAGCGCGTGAGCTTGGAAAGCTGGGGACGAGCGTCGCCGGCCTGTGTTCCGGGCGCTTCGGCTCTTCCTCGTGCTACGGCATCGTACCGTAGCCACTGCCTGTTCGAGGACACGTCCACGGACCTGGGACTACCAGCAACGCCCAGGACGCGCCATCGGCTTGTGCACCGAGCGCACCGTCCTACGGCACCGCTCCGTATAGGCTTCGACCGAGCCAGTTGCTCCTCCCGGGAGACGCTGAACATCTCAAGGACCTGCGACGCCCATGTCACTGAACCCGGCCCTCATTATAACGCCAGCCCGCATTCTGCCTCCGTTAAAGCCTGCAGCATTGACTCGGACGCCGACTTCAACGCCTGTGTCTCCGCAACGCCTCGCCTCTGGGATAGAACGCCGTGAGTGGTGCAAGCGATGAACGCTTCGTACTTTTAACTCTTTATTTCCATTACTCAACGGATAACTGAGTTTAGTGCTAGTTTTATTTAGCGTGGTCCTTTTTTAATGTTTGCTGTGGCTGGGGATACCATGTGTGTTTTTCTTTTTTTGTGTGTGTGTAATTAAATAGTTGTGTGTAACGCTCTCGCCTCATCCGTTCTTTCTGGCCAGCTGTTGTCCGAGGATCCGTGACAAAAATAAGTGGCGAGCCTGCCAGGATCCTTTTTCTTATTTTTTGTTGTGGATCGCACGGATTTCAGTGAGGCGGAAGGAATGGACTTGAAGAAGATATTGGAGTCGGCTGCGAAGCTTGGTATGTCGAGTGAGGAAGCGATGAGTCTATACGATCGCGAGGAAAAGAGGCTGAGGGATGAGCGAGCGGAGAGGCGCGAGGAGAGGCGTGAAGAGGAAGAACGCGACAAGAGGAGAATTGAGCGCGAGAAAGAGTTCTTCCTGTGGAAACAGCGGACTTTGGAGGGAGGTAGCGAGATGAGCACAGGTGATAGGGTCTCCACAGTAGAACGAGAACCTCAGAGAGCGACGCGAGTCTGCGCCAAAAAGTTAATGGCTCCATTTGACGACAGAAGAGACGACCTAGATGCATACTTGCACCGGTTTGAACGAATAGCCCTAGGTCAAGGCTGGGAGCGTAGTGAGTGGGCGACAGCGTTAAGCATGTGCTTAGTCGGGGAGGCCCTAAACCTCTTTGGTAGGATGACCGCCAGTGACTCAATGGACTACGACAAAGTCAAGAGGGCTCCCCTGCAGAGATTTAGGCTCACTGCTGAGGGTTTTCGCGAGAAATTTCGCAGCGCGAAACCCGAGGACCCCGAGACGGCTAAGCAGTTTTCTTGCCGTTTGGCAAACTATTTTGACAGGTGGCTAGACATGTCAAATACGGGGAAAACCTTTGAAGAGGTGCGTGACAAGATGGTCACAGAGCAGTTTTTGGCTTGTTGTGGTCCAAAATTAGTAATCTTCCTGAAAGAAAGAAAGCTAAATGGTTTAGACGAATTTGCCGAGGCGGCAGATCAATTTGTAGAAGCGCAAGGGCTCAGTAACCTAAGTAAGGTTAGATATGAGGAACCAACGGTCCCGGAACTGAATCGAACTGTACAAAAGATGTACGGTGGCGCACCTAAAGCAACCATAAGATGTTTTCCTTGCGACAAGGTCGGGCACCGTGCAGCTGACTGTCGTACTAGTGGTGCAGCCCACGAGACGCAGACCGTATGTCAAGGTTGCAAAAGGATAGGACATACGTTGGAAGAATGCAGATATCGAGCGCAGGACAAGGTGGCGTGTGTTGGTGACTTGCACGCATCAGCTGCAGTTTCTCAGTCCAAGAAAGAAGGGACGCTTCGGCAGAGTAGTGTGGTAGATGGAACGCCTGATTTCAAAGCAGCAATGCCGGTTGTTGTTGGACGAATAGGGGATCGGCATATCTTGGTCTTAAGAGACAGCGGGGCAAATACAGTACTGGTTCGCAGAAGTCTGGTGAAGGATGAGGACCTGACAGGAACATTGTCCTCTGTAACTCTTGTAGACGGCACGGTCAGGCACCTTCCCGAAGCCAAGATTTTTGTATCCACGCCATACTACACAGGGCAGCTATTGGCGAAGTGTGTCGAACAACCGCTGTATGATATTATCTTGGGCAATGCACCAGGAGTAAGAGACGTTAATGAGCCTGATGTGGAGTGGAGCCGGCGTGAAACAGCACAGGAAAGAATATGCGCGGTCAGTTTTGCAGCGGCCGTAGAGACGAGGGCGGAAGACAAGGGCAATGCACAGCAGCGTCTGCTTCACGCGTCAACTACGTCGGTTTTAGGTGTACCACCGGCAGGGATTGCGAAGGAGCAAAAGCATGGCCCTAGCCTGCAGAGATGCTTTGAGAAGGTAGGGCAGGTACTAAAAAGGGGACGCAGTCGCACATCGTGGCAATTTCAAGTAGTCGATGGTCTTCTGGTTAGGAAACGCACATTAAGGTGCGGACGCGTGGTCCAGCAGTTAGTGGTACCAGAGCGTCTTCGAGAGACAGTCTTGAGCTGGGGACATTATAGTATTATGTCCGGACACCAGTGTGTGCAGCAGACACTGTCGCGAATCAAATTCTTTTGGCCAGGGGTCCAGAGCGACATTAAACGCTATGTGAGGTCAGGTGCGTTATGTAAGCGCACATTTCGAAATGACATACTGGAGCCAACTTGATCAGTAGAGTCAAATGGTTGAACCTTCGGACTCCCTCGTCTGTACAATTTGGTTGGTGTTTCGAAGATCCCGGTGTTGTGTTTGGGGTATCGTGCTGTCCATGAACATCGACAGCGATTGTAGAAATACGAATAAGTGTTTTGTGTGACCGATGGCGGCGACTGTGCACCAGTGAGGTGCTGTGAGTGCATTCAAGGAAATGGCACTGATCTCCACTAGGAGGAGCTGGATGGCGCATCGAGCGCGCGGGCGTGAAGCCACCGGAAGCCGCTATTTTTGTCCCGGAAGAGAGTTTTTCTCTTCTTTTTTTGAAGAAATACCTGCCTGTAGCGCAGTAAACTGTACGAATAGACCGGAAAAGTCGCCAGGAAAGACATTTCACGCTAAGTACCTCAATGTTGCATTACATTTTACGCATTTTGTACGTTGCCGCGCTCCGCTGTATTCGGACGGCGTCGGCACGGCGTTCGTCATCTTTCGTGTAGCGTTCGTCGGCGTCTACAGTGAGGCGTAATCGCAGAGTTTGAAAAAATAAAAAAAGAAAAAATCGCAGCATATCCACGGAGTGAATGATGATGAGTGGGCGAAGCTGCGGAGCTTCATCGGTAAACCGTGAATCTTCCGTGAATTCTGCCCAGTACATCATCACCGACGTGAGATCGGGCGCGTTTATACTAAAGGTTCGATGAGTTATGACGACTTGCAGCTCACTTTAATTTTACATGTACGCTGTGAATTTTCATTGTTTAGAAAACCATTGCTTTAGAAAACATCTGGCATCTTTCGTTAAGCAGCTGGCGTCTTTACGTTTTGCTTTAGAAACATCTGGCGTTCTTTCGTTTTGCTTTTCTGGCATCTTTCGTTGGTTTATTTCATCAATCAACGGCGTTTTGAACAAAATTTTTATTGTTTAATCACGCACAGGAGAAATCTCACCAGGCACTACCTTGGAGGTAAACAATGGCTGCTAATGGGAATGAGAAACAGAAGTCGGCTTTTAGCTAACACTTACACTTCTACTTCTACTAACGTTTCCTACTGGAACATGCCCATGGCTGCTAATGGGGAATGAGAGACAGAAGAATTCGGCTTTTAGTTAACGCGCACGCTGCGAATTTTTTATTGTTCAACAACGCACAGGAAAAATCTCCCACCGGCACCACCTTGGAGGTCAAAGCGTAAGACTGGTTACGCACTACGACTACTACTACGACTACGAGGGACGAACGGGTGCCGCCTTAAGGAGCTTCGCCCCTAAAACGATCATAACAACAGCTGCCACAGCCACCCGAGAATACTTGAATTGCGCGACTGAGACGGACAGAAGACGCCAGCTTCCGGGACAAACAGGGGACCTTCCGGTGGCTTCACAAGCGCCCGCCTCGCAGAGCGGGGATGCGCCGTCCAGCCTTTTTAATGGAGGTCAGTGGGAAATGGTGGCACTGGAGGAAGAGTGTGAGCAGTTTTCTTCCCAAGAAAATTACACCATTTCCCGCTAAAGGGGACCATGAGGCGATGCGAAGCCGGAGCACTTGCACGATCGCGTTCCATTGGCGTTCTTTGGGCATGCTACCGACCTCGCGTCGTGGAACGTGAAGAGGAACGCTACGCGCGTCTTGTCTTCCCTCTAGCCTGGCCGTTAATTCTCACAGGGCGAGCGGGGGAACGCAGTCGGCAGGTGTGCGAGAGGGGGGAGCGTAGGAGTGCAGAGAGAGGGGGAGGGGACGCGCATGCACTGGTGCTCATCGCGGCGTTGCGCAGAAGAGGAGTTCGGCATGTCTAGCCCGCGTTTCAGAAGAAGAGTGGAAAGGGGAAGGGGAGATGGGAAGTGGAGAGGGAGAGGGGAGAGGGAAAGTGGAGAGGGGGAATGGAGAAGGTATGCGCATGCGCAGTAAGGGTGGTCACGCCGCACACCACCACCACCGGATTCAACTCCGCCATAAGACACTTCGCATCTAAAAACTCTTGAAGGAGGGGGCCATTGTCACATGTAAGAGGTGACAGCAAAGACGCGGGAAAAGAAGGGGAAGGTTCCAAGGGTAGCGTGACGTAAAACCAAGAGGATGGAAGAAGATGAAAACGAAGTGGGACATATAAAAAAGGTGACGTGGCCAGAGGGGCCCGGAGTGTTCGAACGGCAGCGCGTGAGCTTGGAAAGCTGGGAACGAGCGTCGCCGGCCTGTGTTCCGGGCGCTTCGGCTCTTCCTCGTGCTACGGCATCGTACCGTAGCCACTGCCTGTTCGAGGACACGTCCACGGACCTGGGACTACCAGCAACGCCCAGGACGCGCCATCGGCTTGTGCACCGAGCGCACCGTCCTACGGCACCGCTCCGTAGGCTTCGACCGAGCCAGTTTCTCCTCCCGGGAGACGCTGAACATCTCAAGGACCTGCGACGCCCAGGTCACTGAACCCGGCCCTCATCTATAACGCCAGCCCGCATTCTGCCTCCGTTAAAGCCTGCAGCATTGACTCGGACGCCGACTTCAACGCCTGTGTCTCCGCAACGCCTCGCCTCTGGGATAGAACGCCGTGAGTGGTGCAAGCGATGAACGCTTCGTACTTTTAACTCTTTATTTCCATTACTCAACGGATAACTGAGTTTAGTGCTAGTTTTATTTAGCGTGTTCCTTTTTTAATGTTTGCTGTGGCTGGGGATACCAAAGTGTGTTTTTCTTTTTTTTTTTGTGTGTAATTAAATAGTTGTGTGTAACGCTCTCGCCTCGTCCGTTCTTTCTGGCCAGCTGTTGTCCGAGGATCCGTGACAATATTAGAAGCTAGAAGTGCCTGAAATTGCATTGTGTGTCAAAGAAATGGCAATACTAACAATACAATTTTTGTTGTTGCAGTACGTCAAAAGGGAGTGCGGAGTATCATGGGCAGCGATCCATTGCTTGCTGCATGCCGAGTTGAAGGGTGTGCTTCAGCCTGCTGTTGTCATCAGTGAAGGACTCCGCAACTTCTACGCAGCAGTGCGTCTTGCTGCAAACGATGCCAACACTGGAGCTTATTCTTTCATGCAGGAAGCCTTGCAAGTTGTCGAAGAGTTTTCCTCTGTGCACCCTGAGCTCTTCAGTGATACGGCTGCTTTAGATGCCTCAGTTACTTCAGTCACACACATGCACAGATTGGTGACGCGTCTTCACGAAGCCATCAACACGGCTAATGGAGCAGTACGTGTCGATTACATCTTCAAGTACAGCATGATGAATCCAACGAACGACCCAAACGTCACCCTTGACCATGCGATCCGAAGCTTCGCTCAACCCTCTTGGCATGAGCTAAGCCTCTCACAGACTTCAAATGTGCTCGATAATTACATGTTGCAGCAAGCAGATGTTTTAAAATGTCGGATTTGTCATACAAAGATAATAGAGATCTCACATTTTGTTATGCTCAATCTGGCCAACATAGAGCCAAATCTCTCCATCGAAGAGTTATATAATATAGAGTTGAATAAGTCTCACAGACTTGAGATAGAACAGTCGATGTGTCACCACGATGAGTTTTGGAAAAGGAAAGTGCTCACCAGGCTACCCAAGTATATTCTGGTGTCGGTACCGCGCCGAATAAGGAAGTACGGTGGCTTTTTCAAAGACTGGACAGCTGTCTCTGTGAAGCATTCACTTTCACTAAGAGACTGGTCGAACAATCGACACGCGTATGTGCTGCTTGCTGTAACAGCGAATCAGGGAGAAGTCATCCCTCTCAACGCAAACTATTGTGCCACGGTGAAGGATTCGACCGGGAAGTGGAAAGAAATTTCAGGGGAAGGTGAAGCCAGCATCGATAACATTGGCAGTGTTTTTGAGGACCTCAAGTTTCAGCAGAGTGTTGAAACCTTCGTCTACAGGAAAGTCGCCATAAACTGCAAACTAGTATAAGTTTCATTTGGCGAAAAGTGCTGCTAAAAGAATGTGTAGATTCTTCGACGATGTGGCTGAAGAAAGAAGTAGGAGAGCCTGGGATCTGCTTTTTGCTACTCTGCCGAAAAAAGAAAACAGAAAGACAGACCACGAGGCTACGGTTGTTAACCTGACCTCAAAGGATATCCCGCAAAGTGTTTTGTCGACTTTGGACAAGGGACCTAAGTATGCAGTCGATCTAAAAAGTGACGCGGCTGACTTAGTGGCTATGGTGTACAATATAGCAGAAAAGGCTCCGGAGAGCAAAAAAGAGGCGTGTATTACAGAAGGAATGCGACACGTATCGAAAGCAAGCCGTGGAAAAAAGAACAGTGAACCTCATGCCGTACTAAGGTTCCTAAGGGAAAATGACTTGCGCCTTCTAATTTCGGACAAGACAGGCGCATTCGTAGTAATAGATAAAGAAATGTATCTAAACAAGGCAGATGAAGCCATGACCAAGAACTTCGAAAGGAAAGAAGAATTTAACAAAAAGTTTCTGGAAGAAGCGAGACAATTAGCGATAAAGCGAGTGGAAGACGCGCGGCTTCCTGCCTTGGCGAAAGAAATGAAGTCCAGTGATGGGCTGAGCCTGGACCCCTTCTTTAGTGTGAAGGCGCATAAAGAGGGCAACCCTTTCAGGGTCATGCTGGAAGACAAAAGGTCTTGGCAACACAACGTGTCGGTCTTCCTCCAAGTGCATCTGAAGCGACTACCAGTACGAGACCCATTCCATGTGCGCAATTCTGCTGAAGTTGCCGCATACTTCAGTGATAGGGAACCGGTGAAGTGCATATCAGTAGACGCTAAAGACCTCTTCTACAACATTCCACAGGACGAAGTCGTGTCGGCAGCTGAGGAAAGTATTGACTGCTATGGAAACATCAAGTTCCAGAGTGAGTGTGGTATAAGTGTCAGAGACTTCCTTGAACTTTTAAAACTGTACTTGAGATCCCTGTTTGTTTACTTCCAAGGACACATTTACACGCAAAAAGCAGGAATATGCATTGGATCGAATGTTGCACCCGTTTTGTCGGATATCTTTCTAGGGAAAAGAAATAGAAAGCTTACGAATGCATTGGGGCAATTGGGAACAGTGAAATGCTTCAGATATGTCGACGATTTCCTTATATGCTTCAGCTAAGACCAATTTAATGCTATAAATGTCGAAGAAGTGTTGAACCTGTTTCACGAAGCGCACAAAGGTTTGGAATTCACAATTGAACTGCCGGATAATGATAAGCTACAATTCTTAGATTTGTGCTTACTATTTTCGAGACACTACACGTGCTGGGAATACAAAACCAGGTCAGAGAAGGGACTTTTGAGCTACGAATCCGGGCACTCAAAGGTGGTCAAGAGAGGGATTGTAACTTTGTGTGTAGAGCAGGCAATCAAAAAATCTTGTGACCACAATAAAGATAGCGCACTTGCTATGCAGGTCAAGAAACTGCTGAAATGTGGATACCCAAAGACACTAATCGTCTCGGTCTGCGAAAAAGTGCTTTCGAATATTTGTGGCAAAGCAAAACGGGACAAAGAAAACAGCAAAAAATACAAAAAGATGGCTGTCATTCCGTACATACATGGGGTATCACACGGGCTCAAAAAAACAGGGGAAAGGAACGGGGTCAAAGTAATTTTTTCAGCTCCGTACAAATTGCGCGGACTATGTAAGAAAGCAAATGATGAGCAGGTGTCGCGGAAAAAGTGCGAGGTAAAGCACAAGTATAAATATGTAGAGTGCTCAAATGGTGTAGTTTATGAAATACCCCTTACATGTGGCAAGACATACGTCGGCCAAACCGGCCAATGCCTTAACAAAAGGCTGCGGCAGCATGAAAATATGGTAGGTAAGCTGACGATTTCTGGCAATTTAGCAGCACACTGTTCTAACTGTAAGTGCACACCATGTTTTAAGAATACAAAGAAGCTAGCACACGTGGGAAATAACAGAAAAAAGAGAGAAGTGGTTGAGGCGTTCCTAATGAATGAGAACGGGCCGCGATTGTGTAAGCGCACCATCGGTAGCGCTAGATTCTGACACAGTTAAGTTTTTAAATCACTGGTTTGGCACACGTCAATGAATTGCTTGATGTCTTGAAGGCACGTGCTCACTGGAGCTGTTGCGTCACACTTTCTTGTTGATTCTTTGCTCCTTCTTGTGTCATTGCACACGTCACCTTTCATAATCTGTGTATATATTTGACGAGCGAAAGCGATTGAATAAAAGTTGTTAGAGCGCAAGGTCCTTGTCCGTTTCATGTTCATCTGTCTTACGTCTAAGTTCATCTATGCAGCGCATCGTTTCACTTCGCAATGCCATACCAACTAGTCCCAGTGGAAGCACTACTAAGCGAAGCAGTGTTCCGGCATGTAGAGCCCGCGTTTCAGAGGTGGAGTGGTGAGGGGGAAAGTGTAGGGGGAGGGGAGAGGTCCTCGTTCCTTCCCTTTCTTTCTCTCTCTTTCTTTGTTTCTCTTGAGTTCTCTTTTTATTTCTGTTTCTGTCTTGCTCTCTGCTTTTTCTCTCATTTTCGTGTCTTTTTATTTTCTATCTATTTCTATGGTTTTCCATGTCTCTCTGCATTTTTGTGTCTTTATTATCTTAATTTCTCTCTATTTATCTCTCCCTCTTTCTTTCTTCTCTCTCTCTCTCTCATTTTCACGTGTTCGTTTTCGCTTGACACTCACACCTGCTCTACACGGTTCGCTCGGTTAAGCCATCGGTAAACTCGTTCGCTCGGTTAAGCCACCGACGCCGACGGCGACGCCGCTCAACGCAGGAACGGCCGCCAAAGGCCTGAACACACGTACGCGTTGCAGCGTGTCAGCGCGATTTTTTGACGCGGCTCCGCGCCCTCTCCCTATGGAGAGAGAGGGCGCGCAGCTTCGTGTAGCCGCGCAGCCTCTCTCCCCATAGGGAGAGAGCGCGGCGCCGCGTCAAAAGGTCACAAGCTGACACGCTGCAACGCCTACGTGTGTTCAGGCCTTAAGAGCTGCGCTCTAAAAAAAAAAAATCACAGCATATCCACGGGGTGAATGATGATGAGTGGGGCGAAGCTACGGAGGGAATCATCTGTAAACCGTGAAACTCTTCCGTGAAATGCGCCCAGTACATAATATAAAGAGTGTGAAACATCGTGTATATATTAAACATCAAACTTTTATTGTACTGTTGGTTTACGTGGTCCCTTCATTATCACTTGTGATCGGTGAAATGCAAGGAAGAAGTCCGCTCCCGAGCGAAAGAGCGCCAAGAGCGACCGCATTCCCCGCTCGCCCTGTGCGAATTAAAGGCAAGGCTAGAGGGAAGACAGGACGCGCGTTCCACGACGCGAGGTCGGTAGCATGCCCAACGAAAGCCAACGGAACGCGATCGTGCAAGTGCTCCGGCTTCGCATCGCCTCATGGTTCCATTTAGCGTCCCAAAACCAAATATATTGCTCAAGGTGTGCCTTGCGTTTTTCGTAGAAATAATTTCTTTATCATGTACATTAAGACGAAAAGTTGAAAATTCACTAGAGTGTATCGCCCGCAAAGTATGTCTTTTAGTGTGATTTAACTCTCGTACGGCAGGGTCCTCGCGCCGTTGCCGGTCCACCTCGCCCGTTGACGATCGGGCGAGGTGGCTACATACAACTACTACTACTACAGTTTAAGAAAAACATCTGGCGTTCTTTCGTTCTGCTTTTACAAAACATCTGGCGTCTTTCGTTGGTTTATTTCATCAATCAACGGCGTTTTGAACAAAATTTTTATTGTTTAATCACGCACAGGAGAAATCTCACCAGGCACTACCTTGGAGGTAAACAATGGCTGCTAATGGGAATGAGAGACAGAAGAAGTCGGCTTCTAGCTAACACTTACACTTCTACTTCTACTAACGTTTCCTACTGGAACATGCCAATGGCTGCTAATGGGGAATGAGAGACAGAAGAATTCGGCTTTTAGTTAACGCGCACGCTGCGAATTTTTTATTGTTCAACAACGCACAGGAGAAATCTCCCACCGGCACCACCTTGGAGGTCAAAGCGTAAGACTTGTTACGGACTACTACGATGACGACGACTACGAGGGACGAACGGGTGCCGCCTAAGGAGCTTCGCCCCTAAAAAATTCAGCCAGTTCCACTCCGGGAGAGCCGTCGACCGGGCTAGGGTTCATCATTACAGCAGCGATGCTGTAATGATGATGATGACTTTCGGTACAAAATGCCATAAACAACATTATTTTCGCTTTATTGATTTATTTATTCAATCTCCCCTCTGGTCACGTGACCTGCGTGACTGCTACTACTACTGCTACTACTACTACTACTACTACTACTACTACTACTACTACTACTACTACTACTACTACTACTACTACTACTACTGCTGCTGCTGCTGCGACGACGACTACGGCACAGGATAGACTAAAGCCCTAACCACACGTACGCGTTACAACGCGTCAGCGCGTGGCGTGTAGAGTGGGATTCGCGTCGCGTTCCTATCGAGGGAGAGGGCAAGCCACGCGCTGACACGTTGTAACGCGTGGTTAGGGCTTAAGACAGCTTAGCTGTAAAAAGATTAAACTACTAAAACGAATGAGCAAGACCAGCATGTTGCAAAAAGAGCCGTCAGCGTCAGTGCACCACTGAAAGTTGCCATCATCAAAGTGGCACGAGAACACGAGTGGTTAATATCACCATCATCATCACTACACGGTAGCGGGTGAGAGTTATACTGATTTCGAATGTAGGCCGGATGTTGTCGATGGTCTGTCTGTAGACACCTGCCCCGTACTCGGCGTCCCTCATTGACCGGTACACTGACAGCCATGCTGATTGCTCTCACACTCGTCACCGTCTGCATCGCCATCCTGCTGGAGAAGGCCGCACGCATTCTGCTGAACACAACGACGAGGCTCCTGCTTCGACAGTACTACCATCACTACCACATCGAGACACGCGCAAATGGAACGGCTGTCGCAGTCGTGCATAAGGTAAAGCGAATCAATTATATATTATCTTGAACCCCAGTTACCCCACCACTCCACCCGAAAAAAGAAACTCACAGGGTTTCTTAAACGTTCGCCTCAGACGACTCGAAGACGGAAGCCATCTTTTCTTCTCAGTCGCTGTATTTATCCTCCCCCGACCACCTCCGAAAGCTTTCCGCACCTAACGTGGTTTTTCACTGCCTCCGTGATCGGCCCATATTTTGACCAATCTACATCATGTGATGACGTCATCACGTGACGGCAGGTTATGTGACGTCATAGTGACGTCACGGTGACCATAGGCTTGCGCAAGGTTCTCCATTGGGGGGGGGGGGGATGGGGCAAGTTTCACCGCAGCCCCCCCCCCCCTCCTCTGTTGGTCGAGTGCGAAAGAAAACGAGCTCCGCAATGGATGCAAAAAGATGGTTGGTTGATCCCTCCGTCATAGGAATCGGTATAACACGAAAGTGAAACGTGTCATCACAGAAGTAGTTTATTGTTTATAGAGCTTGTACAATGTCTACTGTTGTTTGGCAGATATAGCACCGCGTGATGTGGACGCATCGCACTCACCTTGACGCCTAGTGGCACATCTCCGTACCGACGACAAACGCCCATGATCATGATTTAACCCTTGCGGTAGCTGAAGTTCTTAACATATATGTGGACTCCGCATATGGTGAATCCCGCGCAAAGATGGCATCAACAAGCACATAATAAATACTAATGCTCGATGTGCACTCCTTCAAAGCGTCGTGAAATGCGAAGAGAAACGCTGCGCGCGTCGTGTCTTTCCTCTAGCCTGGCCGTTACTTCTCACAGGGCGAGCAGGGAACGCGGTGCGACAGCCAGGCGAGCGTCGGAGAGCTATTTGTCGATATAGATGGATGCTATGAGCGAGGCTTTAGGGAGCCTTCATGTGTGCGCGCCCCCTGCACACATGAAGGCTCCCTACGAGGCTTGTGCTCAAACCGCCACCTCACGGTGTGTTAAAGCGTTGACGAAGTTAAACTTGTATTGGAAACGCGCCGAATGGGACAGTCGTTGCAACGGCGCGTTTTTTTTTTTTCGAGCCTGGTGGCACAGATGTCACCGTCCCGTTATAAAGAGGACGCTCATAACATCCATCCGTCCAAGATCACTCTGAAAGGCAAGTGTGAAAGATAAAAGGCGCGTTCATGTCGTCTCCGTAATGTGTTTGGCGGTAGCTCGGTCTGTGACCGTGGCGCAGGAGTGGCCACTTTCGGCTTCCGTGGGAGACGGACGCGTGATGGCTCGCTCCGTGCGAGGTGATTCGGCGGCCGCTGCCGGCCGCGGTGACAGGCTTTCTTCTGCATCTTCGGAATACCGGTTTTTGTTACCGACGTTGCCTTCGGGTGATAGTATGCAGCAGTGTGTGTTTCTGCATGGTGATTTGGCAAAACAACCATACCGGTTGGAAGACTTTCGGGCACCGTTAGAAGAAGTAGGAGTCATCAAGGCAATCACTGGCATTGGTGCCTTCCAGATGAATCACATCTGGCTGGTGAAGTTGCGAAGCAAAGCTGACAAGGATGCGTTACTTAAAACGGGTGGACTTCAAGTCAAGGGTGGCTTCTGTGCTGTCATATCGACCCTATCCAACAGGACGTCACCTTGAAGATTCACTGGGTTGACTTTGCTGTCTCAAATGAGAGCATTCGACATGTGTTGAGTGAATTTGGTGCAGTCCTGGAGGTTTCGAACGACAACTGGACTGTCGCTGGCTTTGAACATGCGACGTCGACGACGAGGGTTGTGAGAATGAAACTGAAGAAAGGTGTAGTGCTTGACGACTTGCCGCATCTTTTCAAGTTTGGAGGGGGCACTGTCCTTCTGGTGGCCCCTGGTCGAGCGCCACTCTGTCTAAGGTGCCGCATGCAAGGACACATAAGACGAGACTGCCAGACTCCGCGCTGCGGGGTATGCCGAGCGTTCGGACATGAAAGTCAGGATTGCGCCAGGAGCTATGCCAGAGTAACGAAGACTGCTCTGCCCACAGACGACGCCCAAGAGAATTTAATGGACGCCGAGGAAGCCGAGAAGTCTGCCCCCGGCAGCAACGCCACGGGACGCGACGCAAAGGTTCAGGCGACTGATGAAAAGACAGCCGACGTACCAACGCAAGACAGGCAGGACTCGACGAAGGCAGCAGAGGAGCTTACCGAAACAGGAGGCCGGCAAGATAGTCAAGAAATCTTCGAGGAAGCTATCAGTGACAGTGCCGAGATCGCTACAGCAGAAGCCAACGCAGAGGATACGGGAGCGACCGCGGGACGCGGAAAGCGTCCCCGAGCGGAGAGCACGGAACGCATCCTGAAACGCCCGGAGCGTCTGTGGCATCGTGTCACGGGCGCTAAGGGTAAAAAATATGTCCTCGAAACCCGGTCGGCGTCACCGTCGCCGGTCCGGGGGCAGGGACTCTGGTATTCCCACTGCACGGTACGAGTCACGGTAAGCGTAGTATTGTGCTTTCACTCTTGCCATCAACATGGCTAGCATAGCTTCGCCTTTGCGCATTGGAACGCTGAACGTACGCGGTTTAGGAGCGCGTCGCAAACAGTATACCAGGTGAAGCGCCTGATGCAAGAGAAGGACCTTGACGTGCTCGCTCTTCAGGAGACTAAGGTTAGCACTGAGAACGCGACTGATAGCCTGGTATCGCAATTTTCATTGCGGTACAATGTCTGTGTGAGCCATGCGGTCGGAACATCAGCTGGGTCTATTATTTTTCTCGAGAACTCTCTTGGCATTGTCGTAGAAGAAGTTATAAGTTGCTTGCATGGGCGTTTTGTTTTGTGTGACTTTTCTTACGGGAGCACGAAATTTAGAACTATCTGTGTATATGCACCTACACATTTGCGTGAAAGATGTTTGTTTTTCAGTGAGTTGCACGCGTACCTTGATTGTCAGAGGTGTGTGATCGTGTTGGGCGACTTCAATTGTGTTCTTACCCAAGAAGATCGTAGCACTAATGCCAGGATAGGCGATGAAAGCGCTGATTTGCTTAGAGATAGCTTGAGCGAGTTTTCCTTACACGATGTGACTCTGTTTGCGAAGGGTGGTAGTCGGCAACACTTCACACATTTTCAAGGCACTAGTCATGCACGACTAGATAGAGTATATGAGCGTTCTGAGATTGCGCCTTTGTGCCAGAACTATGATGTGGATGCTGTTTCTTTCAGTGATCATTGCTTAGTGTCGTTTGAGCTTGGGCATAAGTGCAAGAAAAAGATTGTGTGGGAAAGGTGGAAATTGAATACTAAGTTAATCACACATGAAGGGTTTGTTGATAAGACCAAGATGGAAATCGAAAAATTTTTTAATGACAGAAAGCGCAGTGCGGCAGAAAAATGGGAATTATTTAAGCAAAGGATAAAAATGATGGCAATAGAGAAGGGCTGCAATATGCAGTATCAAGCTCGAAAACAGGAACGCGACCTCCGGTTGGAGCTAAAGGATTTGGTGAAACTCGAAACAGAAAACCCGGAATTATTGACACATCAACTCCAGGTCGTTAAAAACAAAATTGAATGTCTAGAAAAGGATAAATATAGAGGGGCAATTATACGTGCAAGAGCCGAGAAATACCTCGTGGGTGAAGCCCCATCAAAGCGAGCTTTATCAGATGAAAAAGCATACGCTCGAGGAACGAAATACTAGAAATAGAAATGAATGGTAAGATATTGCGAGAACATAATGATATCATGAAAGCTTTTGAAAGTTACTATCAAGAATTGTTTTCTTATCGGGAGCCAAAGGAGTCGAACTATGCAGATGAGTTCTTGTCAGAAATGCCGATACTTAATGACGAGGAAACAAAATTATTAGAAATGACTATTACAATAGGGGAAATTGAGAGGGCGATAGACGATCTTAGCACGGGCAAGTCACCTGGTCCAGATAGGATTAATGCCGCTTTTTACAAGGCGTTCAAGTCGGATATGGCCGCAGCATTGCACGAGGTATTTTCAGAGTCTTTAGATCGGGGGACCTTGCACCCATCGTTCAATCGCGCGCATACTGTACTTATTCTTAAAGGAGAAGGAAAACATGTTTTACGTAAAGTGACAGGATACAGGCCAATCACGTTGACGAACATGGATTACAAGGTATTAATGAAAGTGCTGGCGAGGAGGTTGCAGGGGGTTATACATAAAGTCCCTGAAACTTCGTAAAGTAGCGACATACGTGCATGAAAGCGCGCCTCCTCTCTTTTCTCCCCCCTCTGCCCTCTCCGAGGCTGACGCCGCGTCGGCATTGGCCAACTGCAGTCACGTGGGACCGCTCGGAGCGTTCGTTTGTTTACAGTCGCTCGCGACTGCCACTGACTGCCATCTTCGCTCTTGAAGCGCGGGTTCGCTGGTTCTCAGCGCATGTGTTTTATGGATACGCGCTTTCCATTCCGCGTGCGTTGTGCTCCGAGATACCTTGCACACAAGACCGACGTCACGGTTGGTTGCCATGGGCTTCTGCTGCGCTTTCGGATGCCGAAACAAATCAAGTGAAGGCAAAAAGCTGTTTATGATACCGTCCGGGAAGCGCAACGAGTTGCGAAGGAAGGCTTGGTTACACCGAATCGGAAGATAGAACTTTCGGCCGACGTTTTCGACGCGACTATGCGATGTAAGTTGCTATCCTCTCACTATAAGTACTCGTCGAGGTTCGCGCAAATCGCTGCGTGCTATAACGCCGCAGACACGTCTCAGTTATTTGGGCAGTACGTCGCTTTTCCTCACACGTTTTATTGCTGCTTCTGCGGGGTCTGTACTAAGTGTTTTGTTTTGTTTTTTTCGAAAATGTGATTGCGAAACTTCAGAGATTCGGCGCAGTTCTTTTGAAGAAACACAGTTACCGTGTGAAAGCTCACATTAGGTGTGGTACTCTCTGTTTTTGTTGCGTACTCGTTTTTTTTTCTGTTTTTTTTTCCCCAAAGCAAATAGCTTTCTCTGGCTCTGACGCCGACAGATCCGCCGGTGGACTTGCGATAAAAGGCAGGTAGGCAAAGCGTGCGTGTCCAACCGAGTCGCAGGGTGCATTCATCGTTTAGGAACCTCACGTACACGTGTTATTTAGCGCGAAGGTTTACGTGCGTTTCGTGTGGAGGTTTATATCCGCGAGTGGCTTTCCGCCGCGGTGGAGCAGAGGTTGCGGTGCTCGGCTACTGACCCGAAGGTCGCGGTCGACCTCGGCGGTCACATTTCGACAGAGGCGAATAGCTTGAAGCCAGTGTGCCGTGCGATTTCAGTTTTCGTTAAAGAACATCAGATGGTCAAAATTTCCAGAGCCCTCCACTACGGCGTCTCTCATAATCATATCGTGGTAGTGGGACGTAAAACCCCAAATGATATAAATATCCGCGAGTGGAGCTCTCGCGAAGAAAACGTTTACGGTGGCAGGCTAGTTTATTCGTTCGCTTGCTCGTTCATTGAGCAGCGAGTATAGTTCGTATGTCAAGTACGTCTACGAGGCACACTTGCGCACTATGGTTGGTGCGTCTAATCTCTTAACGAATCAACCAACGCTGTCTAAATGTATCGACTGGAAATGATGTACGCCTTCTGGCGCATTCTTCTTTCAATGAAGCTCCGAGCTGCTGCTTGCACGACAGTCATTTTCTAAATAAATAATAGTCGGCACTCTTAATACAGCCAACACCCATTGCCCATGTGTTTCTTCCACTCTAAAAACTGTCCGCACCTTTTGTGAAGTCTTCTTGCCCCTCACCAATAACCGTCCTCTGGCTAGTTTGCGCTTCCTTTCTTGAAAACTCGGCGCTCGGCACTTTCCCATCAAGGATGCTTTTTATTAACACGCACGTCATTCGTGACTTGAAAGTACGACGCGCCCGGCGATTATGCAAGGAAAGGCACGCGAGATTGATAGTTATTGTTTCGGGACAGAAATACGCCCATAGCACGCCCTTTTTGTGAGGTTGCTAAACAGTTAACAGAAAATAGCGAGCGCAGAGATTTGGTGAAAAAGAAAAAAACAAGTGAGCCAGATGCTGGATATTGTTTTGTAGGAAAGAGACGTCTCAAATACGCCCTTTTGTATTGCAGTGTGCAGTGTTACATGATACAGGCACGTATAGCGGCGTTAACTATATTTACCCAACCGATACTTCGGAACGGCTACCTCTAGTGCGTACTGGCAGCCTCAGTGCGTCATTGGTATGCGCAGCGAATTCGCCTCGCGAGGACGACGTGTACAATGTATAGGTTTCAGAAGGCTTCATGTAGAGCGGGACATTAACGTTCAACATCACACATGTCCTTTACAAACGTGTCCTAACATCTCCTAAACGACATAAAATAAAAAAAAGGATACAAAGATCTAGACGGCTAGTGCGAATGCTTAAAGCGCGCCGCCTGGCAAGCGCGCGCTCCCTTTGCGAAGCGTCGTCTGCTACGCAAGAGCAAGGTAGGTGGCGCCATGCTCGAAAAGAGAGTGCGAAGGAGAGGAGAACGAGGAGGAACGCGAGCGGAGGAGGAAAGTGTCGCTACTTTACGAAGTTTCAGGGACTTTAGTTATACACAAGTTGGTCGGGCCGCATCAGACCTGCGGCATTAGGGGTAGGAGCATATTCACGAATATTCACGTAGCCAGGAGCATTTTGGAGTATTGTGATAGTGCACTTCTTAAAGTAGCTATGTTACAAATAGATCTAGCCAAAGCTTTTGACATGGTGCCACACAATATTCTGTTTATGTTAACTGAATACGTTGGTCTTGGTTCGGTCATGTGTAAAGGTATTAGGATGGCATACAAAAGCTCAACTACAAATCTGATTGTGAACGGAGAATTTCACAGCGCATACAAGTCCTTTCCTCTGTGCGCCAGGGGTGTCCGTTAAGTCCTTTACTTTTTGCTTTATTTTTGTAACCACTCTGTAGGAAAGTTATTAGCAGTGCTGGAATTAAAGGGTTTAGGTTACAGGCATGTGAAGTGCGTGTTTTGGCATACGCCGACGATATTGCCTTTTTTGCTGTTGATGGAGAGAGCGTCAATTCGTTATTAAGAATCACTGAAAGGTTTTGCGACACAAGTGGAAGTTTGATGAATAAGGATAAGTGTGGGTTTGTGGCATGGCAACTGGGATCACACGCCCAATTCTTTTGGAAATATTCGGTGGCTCACGACACCTAGCCATTATCTCGGGGTACCACTGGACAGATATAAAGACAGCGAATCGCTTTGGCTTAGCAAGGCGGAGGAACTGCGTGCGACAGCTGAAGCATAGGGTGGTCGAGGATTATCGATTTTCTCTCGGTCCGCAATATGTAACGTTTTTCTGGCTGCTAAAATTATGTACCTTTCATTCAAAAAATCATTAAAAAAATCCACAGGATATTTGCCACATTCATCTGGAGATCTACATGGGAGTGCTCAGCAAGAACTAATTTGTTTCGTCGAGTTAAGCAAGGAGGGCTTTCTCTGTGCCATCTGTTTCTCAACCAAGTAGTATCACGTTTCATGCTGATAAGATATCAAAGAGATTCCTTTTTATGTTGTTTATTTCGAAGAATGTTATTACATCATATGGCTGACTTCTTTGTATCGTCAGAGAGGGGGGAACGATACTCCTTGTCGCCATTCTTCCGCGAAGTTGTGTTGTCCTATCGATTTCTAAGAGCAAGGTTTCCTATGGATTACTTATCTAACGTGAGAAGAAAGCGCCTTATGAAGGACCTAATTCAAGATGTATTCCCTGTCCCCGTTTATCAGTTAATGTTTAAAAAAGCACACGGCCAAGACATTCTAAAACGACATAAAAACATGTGGATACCGCCTAACGTAAAGACATCCTTCTTCAAGCTTCATACAGGAACCTTGCCAGTGAAAACGTGGCTGGAGGATAGAGGGATTTATGTACCATGGGGAAGCAAGTGTTTCCTGTGTAATCGGCCTGAAACTATTGAACATGTATTTATCTTTTTACTGGGTCTCCATTCGGTCCGGCGCAGCATGTTAGCGTACAGACACTGTGATGTTAAAGTTCCATCTGTTCATGAGTGTTTCGTGGGAATTGTTGTCAAAGTTCGTTGAGGTGTATAAGACGACTGACTGTGATGAAGATGTGATAGCTTTGTTTGATGCATTAACGCACATGAAACGGATATGATGTGCGCTTGTTAGACGATCTTGACATGTAGTCAAGAAGGCAATAAAGAAAAAAAAAGTTTGGCGGTAGCTCAGTGGGCTAAACGCCCGTCAGCCATCGTCGCGGACCGAGAAGTCATGGGTTCGATTCCCGTCAACGGGACCTTTTTCTGAGTTTTTTTTCTTTGCCATCTGATGACATTCATTTTGCTGACGAACTTCCGTGACGGAAATACGTCATGAGAGTCTTGGTGGACCCCGGCATAAAACACTTTCGTGTTAAAATGAAAATGAACCGATGACGTGCTTCTCACAAAGGCCTGCCATTGGTTCCCGGCTTTCCTGGGGTAAAAGTGGGAAGTAAACAGTTCTTTGAATGCAACATCGTGGGTGCTTGGTCGCCATTATTTTCAAAAATCATGCGTATCAACAACCCTGCACATTAAAAATAACGTGAAAGGTCCGACTGAGTACTGGGCATAATTGGCGCCCCCTCTGAATGATTGGGAGGGGGGGGGGGTGGCGCCCCCTCTGCACACCTCATGCGCACAACTATGATGATGACGTCATAAATTTTGAGAATATGTGACGTAGCGATGACGTCACATGCTGACGTCATCACGTGATGATTTTTTTTCATCACTGGTGTTGAGGCCGCTGACGCGGGACGCCGACGGTCCATTTCCGCGTTTGATGAGACATCTAAGGCCTTCGCCTTGAAATTTCTGGCTGCGCCCTTGCCAGAATATGTCTTACGATTAAGTAGTCCTCGATTCCTATTAGCTAACGGCGTTTCGTTTGCCGACACCTGGAAATTAGACGTGAATTTAGCGGCAGTTGCGACTGTCCTAGGCGAGGTTTGTTTAAAGAAAGACGTGCGACGTTCTTTCAACTTCGTATACCTATATTTGCTAACAAATTATGTTCACCACCACATCCTCGACAGTATTCAGTCGAGGATGTGGCGGTGAATGAATCGAGTGGGCCGAGAACTGGGCCAAAACGTCATTTCCATGATAAGTGAAATCACAACTGTATAGCCTTTAATGTCGTCGTCGTCGTCATCATGGTCATCATAAGCTTCCTAATCCATAACTTTTGCGTGCATCTGTACAAGATAAACGTGCAATCCGAGGTTCCAACGTGAAAAATTCTCATGGGGACCTAATGCCGACAGTAAGCAACAAGGCTGTAAAGAGGAAGGTAAATTTAAACTGACATGGATTCTTTCAAAACGTCACTGTCGTTATTTTCACGGCTAAGATCGAGAAGGGTTGTATCAGTATAGGCTGTGTTGTCAAAAAACGATGCTAGTGTGTGAACAAGAGTGATTCGATCAATCGCTGTTGAGTGGCCTTTTCTGAAACTGTGCTTAAGGCTAGTCAGGGAGAAATGCTCGCCAATTAATTTATTAATAACCTGTGACAGAACATGTAAGAAAATTTACATCAACATAAGAGGGAAAGCGGACAGTAACTTCAAATAAAAATTCTGACTCACTTTTTTCTAAACGGGAGCTACTCGCCGTTGGTCCTCCAGTCAGCAGGAAATTTTCCAGCAGGCGAAATATTATGCACAGCAAGTAATTTAGAAATTCATTCAGTGTAACAAGCAGGAACACATTTAGAATATCGCGTGGACCGCAAGATTTATTAGTTCATAAAAATCAGAAACGTCAGGGCCCCTTGTGGCGGAAGTGACGTCAGATATATGGGGCTAACAAACCGGTATGGGGCAAACAAAACAGCAGACGCCTCGCGGCGTGCTCTCCGCGGTGGTTCGCTTCTGCTCGGATTTGTAGTCCCAGCGTAAACTTAGCGCGTATTGTGCGGTTCGCACGCAGTAGAATGTTGCAAGCAGACGTTTACCAGGCTGTTCGTGCGTGGCAGGCCCGAGCGCTGCGTGCTGAAATTCTTCGCGGAGCGTTTTTGTGAAACAGTACAGAAAGCACCGGTACGTGCCGTAATCAAAAACATTCAGCCTCTGCCTCATCGTATTCGAACTCACCTCGCAGTGACTTACGCGTTCTGCTGGGCCTTAGGCCTTTCTTTTCCTTTCTCGTAGCCCGATTTCCAGATCTATTGCCCGATTAGCGGTGCTTTGCTCGTGTATATGGAGTGAGCGCAGTAGCTATTCGGCGCAACGCCAACCTATAGTTGACGTAACTTCACGTCGAAAAGAAGACACCGCTGTATTGTATACGCGATCGTGCACGTAAAGTGCACACAACACAAGCACGCAGCGAGCGCACACCGCACAATACATACAACACGTAGTCCGATAACAAGAAAAGTTTATTGACCTTTCATTTGAACGACACAGCCTCTAAAACGTACGATGCCTTCAGCGCATGGTATGTACGGCGCGTCAGACGCCAAAAACAAAATTTCACGTGTGTTCCGAGTTGACACAACGAGTAAGAAGCAGCAGAGCGCACATCCGAGAGCTCCGCATGCAAATACCATGCCTTAGTAATCAGTAATTAGCGAATGTATACGTACACATGAAAAGCGACACCCGGTACTGCCCGCCGTGCACGCAATTTGCACAGGGTATACGCAACAGCTGGGCATTGCGTAGCTTTCCTAACGAACACACAGAAGGAGCAGCATGCGTGAATCGACTACGCCGCTTGCACGGCGAAAAAATTCGGCAGATCCCACGCACTCTGGGAATCGATGTAATGCGAAGCAGCCAGCAAGGAGCTGCATACATCGCCTTGTTTGTCTTTGAGCCAAATGAAATCATTCATGCCATGGCATCTAGTCCACCATATATCGCATGTTTGCCATGCACACATGCATGCACAATCTAGTGTACACCATGCCATTGAAACGCATATTCTGGTATATAAATGCATGACCTGTCGTTTATGTTCATCACGCACTCGTGTCATGCCATACCAATTTTTGTATATATCACGTTAACAAAACGGCCGGAAGCGCGCCATGACAGTGGCATGTAAATCATACCGTACATGACATGCATAACATGATTCGCATGTTAAGACCTCTCATTTATGTTCGTCATACAGTCACATCGCGCAATACCGATTTTGGTGTATATCAAAGGAGCAAAATGGCCGCGAGTGCACCATGAGTAGAGCATGTAAATCATGCCATACATGACATGAATATTATGGTTTTTCATGTTACCACCTGTCACTAATGTTCATCATACAGTCACATCGCGCAGTACCAGTTTTGGTGTATATCAAGCTATCGAAACGGCCGCGAATGCACCATGAGCGTGGCATGTAAGTCATGACATACATGGCATGCGTGTCATAGTTTTCATGTTACCACCTGTTATTCATGTTCTTCATACAGTCACATCGCGCAATACCAATTTTGGTGCATGTCAATCTAGCGAAACGGCCACGAGTGCGCCACGAGCATGGCATGTAAATCATGACGTACATTTCATGGATGTCATGATTATCATGTTACCACCTTTCATTTACGTTCGTCATACAGTGGCGTCGCGCAATGCCAATTTTGGTGTATACCAAGCTAGCGAACCGGCCGGGATGCACAATGAGCGCGGCATGTAAATCATGACATACATAACCTGCATGTCATGATTTCCATGTTACCACCTCTCATTTACGTTCGTCATGCAGTCGCGTCGCGCAATACCAATTTTGGTGTATCAAGCAAGTGAAACGGCAGGAGTGCGTCATGAGCATGACATGTAAATCATGTCGTGCATGTCATGCATGTCATGCATGTCATGATTTTCATGTTACCACGTCTCATTCACCGTCGTCGTACAGTCGCTTCGCGCAATAGCAATTTTGGTGTACATCGAGCTAGCGAAGCGGCCGCGAATGCATCATGAGCGTGGCAATTAAATCATGACATACATGACATGCATGTCATGGTTTTCATCTTACCAACTGTCATTCATGTTCTTCATACAGTCACATCGCGCAATACCAATTTTGGTGTATATCAATCTACTGAAACTGCCGCTAGCGCATCATGAGCGTGGCATGTAAATCAGGTCGTACATGACTTGCATGTCATGATTTTTATGTTACCACGTCTTACTTACGTTCGTCATACAGTCGTGTCGCGTAACACCAATTTTGGTGTATATCACGCAAGCGAAACGGACGCGAATGCACCATGAGCGTGGCATGTAAATCATGACATACACGTCATGGATGTCATGGTTTTCGTGCTACCACCTGTTATTCATGTTCTTGATATAGTCACATCGCACAATACCAATTTTGGTGTATATCAATATAGCGAAACGGCCGCGAGTGTGCCATGAGCGTGGCCTGTAAATCATGTCATACATGACATGCATATCATGATTTTCATGTTACCACGTGTCAGTTATGTTCGTCATACAGAAATGTCTCGTCATACCAGTTTTCGTATGTATCCCTTCATTTAAACGGCCGCGAGCGCCCCGAGACCATGTCATGTAAATCATGCTGCACATGACATGCGCGTCATGATTTGCATGTTAGGACCTGTCGTTATGTTCGTCATGAACTCTTGTCACGCCGTGCCATTTTTGGTATATATGAAATTAGCGGAACGGCCGCAAGAGCCCAAAGGCCGTGGAATGTAAATCATGCTGTTCATGACATGCGTGTCATGATTTTCATGATATGACCTGTCATTTATGTTCGTGATAAGGCCATGTTATGACACACAAATTTTGGTATACATCCGATTAACGGAACGGCCAGGGAGCCCAAAGGCCGTGGAATGTAAATCATGCTGTTCATGACATGCGTGTCATGATTTTCATGATATGACCTGTCATTCATGTTCGTAATAAGGCCATGTTATGACACACCAATTTTGGTATACATCCGATTAACGGAACGGCCAGGGAGCCCAAAGGCCGTGGAATGTAAATCATGCTGTTAATGACATGCGTGTCATGTTTTTCATGATATGACCTGTCATTTATGATCGTAATAAGGCCATGTTATGACACACCAATTTTGGTACACATCCGTTTAACGAAACGGCCAGGAGAGCACAAAGTCGTAGGCGGCTAGATAGATAGATAGATAGATACGCTCAAAGTCGCAGAAGTTCGCTAAGAAATGCTTCGCATTTAAAACAAACACAAAAGGCTGCAAAAGTTTCTCGACTCGCTCAATGCGCGCATGCGCTTGCAAACGACGAAATCGCAAAATGTTTCGCTGCTCCTTCGCTAGGAGGCAATGCGGGCGTTTGCGATGCGGAGGCTTCACGAATGTGACGTCAGGGCCTCTCCTTAGTTTTTCCTTCCTCCATGACCTAACGTCATTAGAACTAGCCAGACTGCTGCGTGAAGTCACCAGAATTTGTACTGTAGCCTGACGTCAAGCTAGTGTCGATGTCAGTAGGTGCGCCTTGGAAAAATTGACTTTAATATGAAATTAAATTATCTTGACATCATTTGCTGAGCGTCATACTTGCTCAGAGCTGTCTCTGTATACAGGAGATTTGTATGGCAGAGTAAACTCGCCTTCGAAAAAAGGTGTGCGTCGCGATAAGCACCTTAACGTGCCGTGCCCTAAAGCAAGTTGAAACTGAGCCTTTGCTGTAGCGTAAGACCGTCGTTGAAAATCCCACTGAAACGACGTGATTTCTCTGCATGTTCAGATGACAACCAGTGCATTTTCTTCTTTTCAAGTATTCAGACTTCTGGATGTCTGTCAGTGAATAATATTTAGGATCATTCAAACAGAAAATGCAAATTTTGTTGAAAGAAATAGGAAAACATCAATATATTGACACAAGAACACTTGGCACGATCACACACTATAGTTCTAAGTATAGTGGCTTTGACTTATGAAAAGGAAAACGTATCTTTATTAAAACACACTTGCCACGAGCATTCGAATATCACACAAGTTTGGCCTTTTTTCTTTCTCTCTGTGCTTTGATGGCACTGCCATTGTCTTGACACTTTTGTCTTGCAAAGAAATGCATCCTAGTTACAATGTAGACGTGAATCAACTCTGCAGTAAATTCACTGAGTGTTGTTCGCAACCAACAAAGCTGATGCCTTTCTGGCATCCAAGACTCTCCAAAAGAGGTCACCAAAGGAATCATGTTTCGTTTCTTGGCTGATGACGTACTCCACACTCCTCACACATTCGAAAAGCTTTTCGGAGGGGTAAACAAGGCTGCCGCTCACGTACTCCCTCTCCAACACCAACAATTGTTTCAGCAGGTACCTTTTTCGGTACCTGCTGGCCTTTTAATAAAAAATCAATTCAATCCTGCCTGCATTTTATACACTTGCTGGGCAAGAAGTCGGAATTGCCAATCCTTGCCCAAGGGTCTCATTAGGGGGGTCATAACTATTAGTGCAACGACATTATGCAACATGTTTTCAATGATTATGAAAGCTGATGTGGAGGACAATAAGTGGACAAAGTTTAAGAAATATGAAAAATGTTTTTTTTTTTAATTTTCGTCAGAAGTTTTCATTGTCCGGTGTTTTCTTTAACTTAGCCCGATCATATCTCTGTACTGAAAAGCTATATAGATATAAGATTCGGCAGTGTGGTAGATAAGCATACGAAGAACGTAATGCGCAATTTTTGTCGCTCCGCTACAAGGATTTTTCGAGATAAAGACCTTCAAAGTAAAGAAAATAACGTCTCCTGGGCCAATTTTGAGGTTTTTTATTAAAAAAAACATCTGCACTACACATCAAAACTAAAAATACCTGAGCAGAAGCAAAAACATGCATATATTTAGTTAAAGAAATCTCAGCTACCTAACTTTAATATATTTTGTGCAATGCATAACGAAAGTTGGCCAAAACAGCAGAGCGGATGAGCGCTCTACTCCACCTCTTCGTCATTATTGATTTCCTGTGCTTCGAAAAAATTTTTGGCGGCAAAACAAATTGCGAATCTCTTCTTTCCACTCATCAGGCAATAATATATAAAATGTTGAAATAAATTTGAGAGGTCGACCAGCCATCGATTGTTCGATCTTACGTGGAATCACCCACCTGTGATCGGGCGATCGAGGCGGCCGCTTCGTGAGGTTGTGTCGCTGAAGGGGATCGCATGGAACCACGGCATTTTTCAGCCGTATATTGTCGGGAAAAGGTCGCCCAAGCGTGGGACTCATACGTTTACTCTGGGTGGGGCCGTTGTGACACCATTGGACATCGTTCGCGGCCATGCTCCTCTCCATGTGTATTGTGTGGCCCTTTCATGCCATTTAGGGTCGTAGCCCCGGCACGGCAACTCATCGTATTGGCGGGAGATGCTGACACCGGTTTTCAAGTGCCTCAGTGTTGTCAGACTCGGGGCTATTAAAGCCGAATACTTTTGTGGTTCATTAGTTCTTTCCCTCTCGTGTAAAAAGATGTAAGTAAACTTCTCTCTTCTCGTACGAGCGCTTCTCCTCTCTGCAAGGGATGGGTAAGGCGACAGGGGTCAGCTACCAAATGAGACCGACCGGAGCCGAGCCACAACAAAGGGTAAACAAGTGTAACCAAATGTAGCAATCTTCCACTTGCATAACCAGACCTATAGCTGAGCTAAGCCCCAGCCAATTTTTTAAACAACGTTTTGTAGGCACAAGCCACCCTTTTTGTACAGCAGTTTGCTATTTTCACTATTTTTTATTTATTCTTTCTTTCTGCGTTGCACATTAAAAAAAAATGAGATGGGTCATTAAGTTTTGATCCTTTCTTATTGTTTTGCCACAAAACCGAATTAAAGTTGGATACTGTGTAACAAATCTACAGCCCAATGAAATAGGTCAGTTCTAAAAGATTCACCCTGTATATTAGAAGCTAGAAGTGCCTGAATTTGCATTGTGTGTCAAAGAAATGGCAATACTAACAATACAATTTTTGTTGTTGCAGTACGTCAAAAGGGAGTGCGGAGTATCATGGGCAGCCATCCATTGCTTGCTGCATGCCGAGTTGAAGGGTGTGCTTCAGCCTGCTGTTGCCATCAGTGAAGGACTCCGCAACTTCTACGCAGCAGTGCGTCTTGCTGCAAACGATGCCAACACTGGAGCTTATTCTTTCATGCAGGAAGCCTTGCAAGTTGTCGAAGAGTTTTCCTCTGTGCACCCGGAGCTCTTCAGTGATACGGCTGCTTTAGATGGCTCAGTTACTTCAGTAACACATTTGCACAGATTGGTCACGCGTCTTCACGAAGCCATAAACACTGCTAATGGAGCTGTACGTGTCGATAACATCTACAAGTACAGCATGTTGAATCCAACGAACGACCCAAACGTCTCCCTTGACCATGCGATCCGAAGCTTCGCTCAAACCTCTTGGCATGAGCTAAGCCTCTCACAGACTTCAAATGTGCTCGATAATTACATGTTGCAGCAAGCAGATGTTTTAAAATGTCGGATTTGTCATACAAAGATAATAGAGATCTCACATTTTGTTATGCTCAATCTGGCCAACATAGAGCCAAATCTCTCCATCGAAGAGTTATATAATATAGAGTTCAATAAGTCTCACAGACTTGAGATAGAACAGTCGATGTGTCACCACGATGAGTTTTGGAAAAGGAAAGTGCTCACCAGGCTACCCAAGTATATTCTGGTGTCGGTACCGCGCCGAATAAGGAAGTACGGTGGCTTTTTCAAAGACTGGACAGCTGTCTCTGTGAAGCATTCACTTTCACTAAGAGACTGGTCGAACAATCGACACGCGTATGTGCTGCTTGCTGTAACAGCGAATCAGGGAGAAGTCATCCCTCTCAACGCAAACTATTGTGCCACGGTGAAGGATTCGACCGGGAAGTGGAAAGAAATTTCAGGGAAAGGTGAAGCCAGCATCGATAACATTGGCAGTGTTTTTGAGGACCTCAAGTTTCAGCAGAGTGTTGAAACCTTCGTCTACAGGAAAGTCGCCATAAACGGCAAACTAGTATAAGTTTCGCCAAATGCGCGAAGCATCTGGCGAAAAGTGCTGCTAAAAGAATGTGTAGATTCTTCGACGATGTGGCTGAAGAAAGAAGTAGGAGAGCCTGGGATCTGCTTAAAACAAAGACAGACCACGAGGCTACGGTTGTTAACCTGACCTCAAAGAATATCCCGCAAAGTGTTTTGTCGACTTTGGACAAAGGACCTAAGTATGCAGTCGATCTAAAAAGTGACGCGGCTGACTTAGTGGCTATGGTGTACAATATAGCAGAAAAGGCTCCGGAGAGCAAAAAAGAGGCGTGTATTACAGAAGGAATGCGACACGTATCGGAAGCAAGCCGTGGAAAAAAGAACAGTGAACCTCATGCCGTACTAAGGTTCCTAAGGGAAAATGACTTGCGCCTTCTAATTTCGGACAAGACAGGCGCATTCGTAGTAATAGATAAAGAAATGTATCTAAACAAGGCAGATGAAGCCATGACCAAGAACTTCGAAAGGAAAGAAGAATTTAACAAAAAGGTTCTGGAAGGAGCGAGACAATTAGCGATAAAGCGAGTGGAAGACGCGCGGCTTCCTGCCTTGGCGAAAGAAATGAAGTCCAGTGATGGGCTGAGCCTGGACACCTTCTTTAGTGTGAAGGCGCATAAAGAGGGCAACCCTTTCAGGGTCATGCTGGAAGACAAAAGGTCTTGGCAACACAACGTGTCGGTCTTCCTCCAAGTGCATCTGAAGCGACTACCAGTACGAGACCCATTCCATGTGCGCAATTCTGCTGAAGTTGCCGCATACTTCAGTGATAGGGAACCGGTGAAGTGCATATCAGTAGACGCTAAAGACCTCTTCTACAACATTCCACAGGACGAAGTCGTGTCGGCAGTTGAGGAAAGTATTGACTGCTATGGAAACATCAAGTTCCAGAGTGAGTGTGGTATAAGTGTCAGAGACTTTCTTGAACTTTTAAAACTGTACTTGAGATCCCTGTTTGTTTGCTTCCAAGGACACATTTACACGAAAAAAGCAGGAATATGCATAGGATCGAATGTTGCACCCGTTTTGTCGGATATCTTTCTAGGGAAAGGAAATAGAAAGCTTACGAATGCATTGGGGCAATTGGGGGCAGTGAAATGCTTCAGATATGTAGACGATTTCCTTATATGCTTCAGTTACGACCAATTTAATGCTATAAATGTCGAAGAAGTGTTGAACCTGTTTCACGAAGCGCAGAAAGGTTTGGAATTCACAATTGAACTGCCGGATAATGATAAGCTACAGTTCTTAGATTTGTGCTTACTATTTTCGAGACACTGCACGTGCTGGGAATACAAAACCAGGTCAGAGAAGTGACTTTTGCCCTACGAATCCGGGCACTCAAAGGTGGTCAAGAGAGGGATTGTATATTCGTGTGTAGGGCAGGCAATCAAAAAATCTTGTGACCACAATAAAGATAGCGTACTTGCTATGCAGGTCAAGAAACTGCTGAAATGTGGATACCCAAAGACACTAATCGTCTCGGTCTGCGAAAAAGTGCTTTCGGATATTTGTGGCAAAGCAAAACCGGACAAAGAAAACAGCAAAGAATACAAAAAGATGGCTGTCATTCCGTACATACATGAGGTATCACATGGGCTCAAAAAAACAGGGGAAACGAACGGGGTGAAAGTAATTTTTTCAGCTTCGTACAAACTGCGCGGACTATGTAAGAAAGCAAATGATGAGCAGGTGTCGCGGAAAAAGTGCGAGGTAAAGCACAAGTATAAATATGTAGAGTGCTCAAATGGTGTAGTTTATGAAATACCCCTTACATGTGGCAAGAAATACGTCGGCCAAACCGGCTAATGCCTTAACAAAAGGCTGCGGCAGCATGAAAATTTGGTAGGTAAGCTGACGATTTCTAGCAATTTAGCAGCACACTGTTCTAACTAAGTGCACACCATGTTTTAAGAATACAAAGAAGCTAGCACATGTGGGAAATAACAGAAAAAATCGAGAAGTGGTTGGGGCGTTCCTAATGAATGAGATAACGGGCCACGATTGTGTAAGCGCACCATCGGTAGCGCTAGATTCTGACACAGTTAAGTTTTTAAATCACTGGTTTGGCACACGTCAATGAATTGCTTGATGTCTTGAAGGCACGTGCTCACTGGAGCTGTTGCGTCACACTTTCTTGATGATTCTTTGCTCCTTCTTGTGTCATTGCACACGTCACCTTTCATAATCTGTGTATATATTTGACGAGCGAAAGCGATTGAATAAAAGTTGTTAGTGCGCAAGGTCCTTGTCCGTTTCATGTTCATCTGTCTTTCGTCTAAGTTCATCTATGCAGCGCATCGTTTCACTTCGCAATGCCATACCAACTAGCCCCAGTGGAAGCACTACTAAGCGAAGCAGTGTTTCGGTATGTAGAGCCCGCGTTTCAGAGGTGGAGTGGTGAGGGGGAAAGTATAGGGGGAGGGGAGAGGTCCTCGTTCCTTCCCTTTCTTTCTCTCTCTTTCTTTGTTTCTCTTGAGTTCTCTTTTTATTTCTGTTTCTGTCTTGCTCTCTGCTTTTTCTCTCATTTTCGTGTCTTTTTATTTTCTATCTATTTCTATGGTTTTCCATGTCTCTCTGCATTTTTGTGTCTTTATTATCTTAATTTCTCTCTATTTTTCTCTCCCTCTTTCTTCTCTCTCTCTCTCTCTCTCTCTCTCTCTCTCTCATTTTCACGTGTTCGTTTTCGCTTGACACTCGCACCTGCTCTACACGGTAGCGGGGCTTGCCCAATTCCTGTGGCACGAACTCGTTCGCTCGGTTAAGCCACCGACGCCGACGGCGACGCCGCTCAACGCAGGAACGGCCGCCTAAAGGCCTGAACACACGTACGCGTTGCAGCGTGTCAGCGCGATTTTTTGACGCGGCGCCGCGCCCTCTCGCTATGGAGAGAGAGAGGGCGCGCAGCTTCGTGTAGCCGCGCGCCCTTTCTCCCCATAGGGAGAGAGCGCGGCGCCGCGTCAAAAGGTCACAAGCTGACACGCTGCAACGCGTACGTGTGTTCAGGCCTTAAGAGCTGCGCTCTAAAAAAAATCAGCCAGTTCCACTCCGGGAGAGCCGTCGAGCGGGCTAGGGTTCATCATTACAGCAGCGATGCTGTAATGATGATGATGATGCCTTTCGGTACAAAAAGCCATAATCGACATTATTTCGCTTTATTGATTTATTTATTCAATCTCCCCTCTGGTCACGTGACCTGCGTGACCACTGCTACTACTACTACTACTACTACTACTACTACTACTACTACTACTACTACTACTACTACTACTACTACTACTACTACTGCTGCTGCTGCTGCTGCTGCTGCTGCTGCTGCTGCGACGAGGGCTACGGCACAGGATAGACTAAAGCCCTAACCACACGTACGCGTTACAACGCGTCAGCGCGTGGCGTGTAGAGCAGGGCTTCGCGTCGCGTTCCTATCGAGGGAGAGGGCACGCCACGCGCTGACACGTTGTAACGCGTACGTGGTTAGGGCTTAAGACAGCTTAGCTGTAAAAAGATTAAACTACTAAAACGAATGAGCAAGACCAGCATGTCGCAAAAAGAGCCGTCAGCGTCAGTGCACCACCGAAAGTTGCCATCATCAAAGTGGCACGAGACCACGAGTGGTTAATATCACCATCATCATCACTACACGGTAGCGGGTGAGAGTTATACTGATTTCGAATGTAGGCCGGATGTGGTCGATGGTCTGTCTGTAGACACCTGCCCCGTACTCGGCGTCCCTCATTGACCGGTACACTGACAGCCATGCTGATTGCTCTCACACTCGTCGCCGTCTGCATCGCCATCCTGCTGGAGAAGGCCGCACGCATTCTGCTGAACACAACGACGAGGCTCCTGCTTCGACAGTACTACCATCACTACCACATCGAGACACGCGCAAATGGAACGGCTGTCGCAGTCGTGCATAAGGTAAAGCGAATCAATTATATATTATCTTGAACCCCAGTTACCCCACCACTCCACCCGAAAAAAGAACTCACAGGGTTTCTTAAACATTCGCCTCAGACGACTCGAAGACGGAAAGCCATCTTTTTCTTCTCAGTCGCTGTATTTATCCTCCCCCGACCACCTCCGAAAGCTTTCCGCACCGAACGTGGTTTTGCACTGCCTCCGTGATCGGCCCATATTTTGACCAATCTACATCATGTGATGACGTCGTCACGTGACGGCAGGTTATGTGACGTCAAAATGACGTCACGGTGACCATAGGCTTGCGCAGGGTTCTCCATTGGGGGGGGGGGGGGGATGGGGCAAGTTTCACCGCAGCCCCCCCCCTCCTCTGTTGGTCGAGTGCGAAAGAAAACGAGCTCCGCAATGGTGCAAAAATGAAAATGAAGCGATGACGTGCTTCTCACAAAGGCCTGCCATTGGTTCCCGGCTTTCCTGGGATAAAAGTGGGAAGTAAACAGTTCTTTGAATGCAACATCGTGGGTGCTTGGTCGCCATTATTGTCAAATATCATGTGTATCAACAACCCTGCACATTAAAAATAACGTGAAAGGTCCGACTGAGTACTGGGCATAATTGGCGCCCCCTCTGAATGATTGGGAGGGGGGGGGGGGCGGCCGCCCCCTCTGCACCCCTCATGCGCACAACTATGATGATGACGTCATAGATTTTGAGAATCTGCGACGTAGCGATGACGTCACATGCTGACGTCATCACGTGATGATGATTTTTTTCATCACTGGTGTTGAGGCCGCTGACGCGGGACGCCGACGGTCCATTTCCGCGTTTGATGAGACATCTAAGGCCTTCGCCTTGAAATTTCTGGCTGCGCCCCTGGCAGAATATGTCTTACGATTAAGTAGTCCTCGATTCCTATTAGCTAACGGCGTTTCGTTTGCCGCCACCTGGAAATTAGACGTGAATTTAGCGGCAGTTACGACTGTCCTAGGCGAGGTTTGTTTAAAGAAAGACGTGCGACGTTCTTTCAACTTCGTATACTTATATTTGCTAACAAATTATGTTCACCGCCACATCCTCGACAGTATTCAAAACCTGAATCGTGTGGGCCGAGAACTGGGCCAAAACGTCATTTCCATATGATACGTGAAATCACAACTCTATAGCCTTTAATGTTGTCGTCGTCGTCATCATGGTCATCATAAGCTTCCTAATCCGTAACTTTTGCGTGCATCTGTACAAGATAAACGTGCAATCCGAGGTTCCAACGTGAAAAATTCTCATGGGGACCTTATGCCGAATGTAAGCAACAAGGCTGTAAAGAGGAAGGTAAACTTAAACTGACATGGATTCTTTCAAAACGTCACTGTCGTTATTTTCACGGCTAAGATCCAGAAGGGTTGTATCAATATAGGCTGTGTTGTCAAAAGAGGATGCTAGTGTGTGAACAAGAGTGATTCGATCAATCGCTGTTGAGTGGCCTTTTCTGAAACTGTGCTTAAGGCTAGTCCGGGAGAAATGCTCGCCAATTAATTTATTAATAACCTGTGACAGAACATGTAAGAAAATTTTACATCAACATAAGAGGGAAAGCGGACAGTAACTTCAAATAAAAATTCTGACTCACTTTTTTCTAAACGGGAGCTACTCGCCGTTGGTCCTCCAGTCAGCAGGAAATTTTCCAGCAGACGAAATATTATGCACAGCAAGTAATTTAGAAATTCATTCAGTGTAACAAGCAGGAACACATTTAGAATATCGCGTGGACCGCAAGATTTATTAGTTCATAAAAATCAGAAACTTTAGTTAATTAGATTATAGGCTTACTAACGACACTGTGTACTGCAAATTGCACGCGAAATGACATCTTGTGCATGGGCGTCGGCATGGGGGTGCAAAAAAAGGCACTTGCCCCTTTTGCAGCGCCATGCCGACGCAAAGCCGTGGTCAACACGGCTTTGCGCCCCCCCCCCCCCCCCCCAAGACAAAATCCTGCCGACGCCCATGATCCCGTCTCTTCTCTTGAAGCGCTTAGCTTAAACAAATTGAAATGAATTGAATTTGTGTAAAAGTGAGTACGCATATGGCGGCCTCATCGTATCGTCATAAAAACAAATCTTTGTTTCCACCAAGTATAAATTATGGAGGACAACAAAGAAAAAAAGTCCGCAGCGCCACGTATAATGTCTCGCGTGTGTGCAACGGCAATGAAAAACAGTCAAAACAAAAACATGTGATTAGTGCAGAATAAAAGCAAAACACTACAGTCTAAAAGAAAAGACACAAAAAACACAATAACAGGATAAATCAAATCAAATTTTTTCAACAAACATAGTTTAGCAAGGGAACAAATAACAGATAAAAATTAACAAACTTAAATTGTTTAACAATGATGGTAAAGAATAACACAAACGTTTCATAGCAGTATTCAAACGGGATGTGACAACTTTCCAATACTCTCTGCGTCTCATTGTGTAATAGTGCTCATAAGTTTCTAAATGTGTTAGAGTATCCAAGTCATGTATATTATGTCTGACTTCATAATTAAATCTCGATCTCAAGCGATAATAGTTTAGTTTGTGAGCCGTAATAATTTGAGGTTTAGAGGAAAAGCCTGCGGTTGTTGCACTATACCTGGGCAGCATTTCTTGCATTATAACAAATAAACCGTTCATCAGAAGTTCGGGAGAAGTTAACTTCGTGAAGCGATATGATGCTGCTGCCATCATCATCATGGGCTGATGTAAGATACCTCCTCTGTGTCGTCTTCGCAGGTACAATTCCCGGCACTTTACGGAGGTGGCCTTGCGCTAATCGCCTTCTTGGGACTGATATACGTGCTATACCGCCTAGGGGCGTACTTCTTGAACGCGCTAGTCTCCAATCGGCAGTCGTCCGAAAGACTACCCGCAGCACATCCCGAAGATAAGGCGGAGGGTAAAAGCTTGGCGTCTAAATTATATTCTTATTTGAGCGTCATATGGTCGCCGGTTCAAGACGACGACCTTTTGGTAAGTGTTCGCAGCAATCTTTTTAACATTTTAATGCATTAGGGTCAGGGAGGGCAAAGTTGAAAAATTAAAAGACTCAGAGTGTGTATGAAGCCGACCGATAGATTGGGGCTGGCCTGTATACTTACACACAAGCAACGTTTGCAAATGTTGACCAACGTTGACTGGTGTTGGTTACAACTGCCAAGTGTGACTTTCGCTAACTGGTGGTTACTGTTGGCTAACTGAAGGTTAACTTTGGCGAGCGCTCAATATCAAGGTAATTGCAGATAATTACAAGTAATTCAAGGTAATACTTGCGCATTTCTCTCGCATTTACCACTAAATCACCACCGAAATTTATTTTTCAACCCATAAATCGAAGCGTTAAAGCTCTATTTCTTGAAGCGCAGTAATCCACGCCATCTGTCTACCGTGTATACCAGTCTCGTCTGTTTGTCCTTCAAGACAAAGTTCAACTCTGCAAACGCTTTGTTCGCTCACAGGATCCCGAGCTTGCTCCCACCTCGCATAGTGGCCTCCGCAGACGCTACTGGCCCTGGTCGCGGTCTCGGAATAAGCTGTACCCGGATATCGACACTGAGTTCAAAGACTTATTTTCAGCCTGTGGACAACGGTCATTCACAACGTTTTCGCAACTCTTCAACAGCATGTACGCAGTCTTGGTGACATTTTATCCGTTTATTTTCTTGCTCGGTGAACGTTGACAATGAAAACATTGAAAGTACACTCAGACCTCGATATAACGAACACGGATATAACGAATTATCGGTTATAACAAAGTAAATGAGAAGTAGTCTTGTCATAGATACAGTGTTATGAATGTACATTTAAAACAAATTTTCGGATATAACGAAGTTATTTTTGTGTCAGATGTAACTGTTATAATGAAATTATAGTGTATGTAAATATGGTGTATCGTACAGAGAGCAGGTACGAGTTGGAGCATGGTTTGAGAGGCACAAGAACGAACATAAGAACGATTTCAAGGACGAAAAATAAGCAATACGTCGCCGCACAAACCTAAATTGTTAGCCTTTCGTACATGCACCCTTCTTTTCTCTGTTGACGTTTAACCTTCAAATACCGAAAATAAATTTGAATACCACATTTTACGCCTTCTCCCATGTTCGCACATATTCTAGAGGGTGCTTCGCATGTACAAGGGTAAAAGACCTGTCTCTGGGACATAATTGATTGCTTCTAACCTATAGCTCTCGACCTTTCTCGTGTTTCGCCTTAATCCACATACTTTCAGCTTTAGCCATGTAATTTTCACCCGCAACGATATCTTGTTGACACCTGCTGCTTCGATCCATATCTGCTGAGGAATAATACGGAAAGCTGTCCCATTTTACACTGTCAAGGAATCATTTACACAGAAATAAGCGATAAAATGATAAGCTTGTGGGGTTAGTTTCTACTTGTCTATCATAATGCAAGAAAGGATGCTCGTTACCGATACGAAGCATGCATGACAGCAAAGGAAATGCCATTATCAAAAAGCACACCGTATTGGCAGAATCTCATCTGATTTTCTTACTTGGAGCAAAGACTCTAAGTAAATTTTATGGGAAAGAAAGACTAACACTTTTTTTTCTGCTGGCGAAGTCTTCCTGAATATAGTACAGTGAGAAAAAAAAAACACACGCGTTGTTGTTGAAATTGCCTGTAAATTGAGCAAGGTGAGCTAAAGCCTTCCTTTATTTCATGAGCGCTGTGTTTAAAGCAAATTAGAATAGCATACTGTATTTTTGGACGCGCTTGATGAAGGCAAGGACACAGTGAGGAACACAGAAAACCACAAACGGAAGCCCAAGCACATAAAGTTTGCTTTATTGTTTTGTGTTTCCTCATTTCGTGAGATCCTCAGGTGAACCTATAAATACTTAATTGTGTTGTTGTTTTTGTCTTCCTCGCTCCTTAAGACCCCTAGAAAATGGAGACAATATCGAGAAGATTGCTGGCGGCAAGAACTCGGAAATCTTCCGCGTCCACGCTCACACTGGCGACAGTGTGCTCAAGGTACTGAAGCTCGACAACACGCCCGAGTCGCGGGAACGGCTGCTGCACAAGATAAAGATAGATTCGTGAGTATGAGCCGAGAGGCGGCGCATAATTTGGCGTAGCGGAAAACTCAGCGTGGAAGAGGTTTTATATATTCCTCTCTTAAACAGTGGGACATAATGGCTGACCCCAAAGCTCACACAGGATGATAAAAAAAAACAATCAGACAACTTTGGTACGCTTTCTGCGATGTTTCCCCCACGGGGTGTGGATGTTGCTCCGAGAAATTAAACCATTACAACTCGATAACCATTTTTATAGCGGTCAGTTAGATTGAGTTAAGGGTGAATTAATTACATCAGTGGGCACAATCACTCTGAGCTTTAGGATAAGGTGTGCATCAACGCGAAAATGATTAAGGCAAAAGCCCTTATCAGACGCGAAAAGTGTCCGTGGTCGTCAACACGAGCGATACAAAAAAAGTCATCAACATGTGATAACATAATCCTATGATGTCACCCTGACGTCACAGGTCGTCGCAGTTTGTCATGTCACACTGTGACGAATCGTTCTAGCCACTTGCATAAAAAACCGTGTCACTATTTTTTGTGTGTGTGCGAAGTACAGTGCAAATAGCAGGTCTGTCTACTGACCTCACAGGGGCCGTCATATTGCTTACAACCAGGTTGATGATCTGCTTTGTCTCAGACCTTTTAACTACAGCGCCACAGTGAAAGTAGGACAACAAAATGGCCTTCGTGACGTTACCTGAATAGGTGCGCATGCAACAGTAAGTGTGACGAAGCGCAGTGCGTTACACGAAGTGACGAATGAGCAGCGTGAGCAGTAACACGTGTTTGAGAGAGGACTGAGAGGGACGCATGCAGTTCCTTTTTCTTTCTTTCCAATGGTGCTGAAGTGGTAATTCTGTTAATGGAGAGATAGTGTTGTGTACAGGTAAGTGGGGGCTCCCAGTTGCGCTCGCACACTATATTTCATAGGTGAAGGAAAACAGACGTATGCGTTCCGAGCATGGTTCCGAGTACAAATGTCAGCGTCACCGTGCTAAGCTTAGGGACGACCGACTCGCTGAAGTAGTTGCCCAGGAAGCAGCCAAATGTTGTCGTGGTACATTGTGGCCGACGCTATCGACATAGAACACAAGCACAACCAATGTGCGGATACTATAGACCAGCGATGAAAGTTTCAGGTTTCCTTACATCTGTCTCTACCTTTCGGCCATGCAGGAGACTCTCCGACTTAAGGAACGGGCAGATGCATTTCACGACCGGCTTCGTGGAACTCAAGAGGTAAGAAAACGGCTCGCGTCACAATAGTGGTGTATAAAACCAGAGTTCGTAAAAATGCTCTTACGCTACATATGTTCGTAAGAAAAAACTAGTCAGCCCTGATGCTTTGCTGCATTGCTTTCTTTCGCTTTCTTTTGTCGCAGCGTCAAATGCGTATTCGACTCGTACCCCGAAGAACTCATCAAGGCCCGAGATAAAGAAACCGAGAGCCTGCAGAACAATGTACGAGATGCAAAGGAATCAGGTAACAAAGAATTCCTGCAGATTTGGTTGTCGGAACGCCAGCAGAGAGAGATCGCGTCTCCTTTTACAATAGTGTGACACCGGAGTGGTAGGTGTGCCCGGCGCACATGACGCTTGGGAGTGATGAGTTAACGTGGTGACGCAGATGGATGTTCGACGTACGGAAGAACACGTGCAGGGACACGATAACGCTTTTTTTTTTTTTGTTTCAGCTAACGCCTGCTGTAGCGACATCACAGTGAAACGACACTAAATTTAGTATCACGCCATATTAGAGATCTGGTGTTTGTAATAAAACTAATAAGGAATTCTAGGAACGTCAATAAACTACGTATAGGCTAGGCGAGTGGCCATCGATTCTTGTTTGCCAACAAGTCATTTGACGACGATTTTCGACTTGCGTTGAGCATTTCTCTTAGGAGGTTCGTGACAGGAGATGTTAAGACGGAAGTTTCAAAAGGTTCTCGAATCTGCATCAAATCAAAATGTGTATAATGAATGCGACCGTGAAAAAAATGAAAAATTAAATAAAATAGAAAGTTAAGCAGTCAGATAAATGCCGCGATACTACCAAGTAGTGAATGTTGTACAAATGAGAGCCTTCTATCCTAAATGTTGCCGCTTCTCGGTTTGCTGGGTACAGTGAAACCTCGGTGATACGATCACAGCTCATACGAATTTCGGGGTGATACGAATTTTTCGTTGGTCCCGGCCAAGGCCCATTGGCCTGCAATGTAATGGAGCACGGTTGTTGCGAACCGATTTTCACCCAGTGAAGTTTGATACGAACGTACGCTACCGCCCAGGTACGAAGAGGTGTTGTCCGCGCTCTCGCGGAAGACGCGCCAAGAACGTGCAAGCGTGGGCATGCGCGCCACACTGCCGAATCGTCAAAATCACGGTGTACGAAAAACACTTTTCTTACGGTCAGAATAAACCTTGAAAGACGCGTCACGGCCTCTGAGATTGTGTGCGCGAATCTTTGAGGCTCTTATGTGCCTCCGTGTGCCTTCGCGTTTACATTACACAGGACATTAGCGCCATGCTTATCTTGGCGAAGGAGTCAAGCCTCACAACGCCAACACGCGCGACCGTTGAGGTCGCAGTTGTGCGGGCACGGCCGTAATCTCCCAAAAAAACATCCCCAACACTTCCGCGGTAGCAAAATCATTACATGGGACTGTGGTTCTGTAATTTTGTGGCCTTGATCCATCGCGTCAAAGCGCTTCTTTTGTTACTTTCGCTGCAGTACTTCAGTGTCATGCAAAAAAGCATACTAAAATTTGGAAGGGGCTACTGCTGTCGCGGGTCACAATTAACGCACCTGGTTCATTAATTGAATACGCGCGTACAGGCCGTATATTTACGAGTGCTGGTATGAGTGCCGACATCTAAAAACTTAACTGACAATTATTCAGGGTTCCTCCTGACGTTGCTGCGGCCCTGAAAAACAATAGATGAAAATGTACGCCAGCTTTCTTTTGTCGCATGACAATTTTCCATGCTTTCTGGTGATACGAAATTCGGATGATACGAATATTTTTGGTGGTCCCGCGAGATTCGTATGACCGAGGTTTCACTGTATACTGCAATACATTAATTATCAGCCATGGTGCGTGAAGCATACCACTGGTATTAAGTTGGGTATTGCTTGATTTTCTTGGCTTTTTTGTTTGTTTTATCGATATCAAGGCAGTCGTTCATACATTTTTCCGAAAGTCGAACGAAAGGAGAGAAGGAAGATCTCTTGTTGGTGAATAGACTGGTTATTCTAATCTGCAAGTAGGCTTCGCCGCACTGCCTACTTACTTCACTAATGGAAGCAATAGACGTTGTTCAAATAAATACAGGGCGCGAAATATGTGTCTTCGCACCTCGCTGTTGACCGCAACGTGACGATATGAAAGGTACGACTGCACTCGTACACCGAGTGTGCGCGTGACGCGCAGGGCTAAAGTTGGCCACGCCGCCATTAAACAACGTTAGCGGCAAAGTCAGCTTTACAGTCGCAGGGCACGCCATAGTGGCACCGTTTGCCATCTACTGGCACGGTGTCAACAGGCGTTGGCTCGTCCATTTTCTTATGCAAAGGAGGACGCCACCTTGGCATCGAAGAGGGGTATTGTACTTTGTGTTACTGTAAATATTCTCTTTACTGCTTTCTTGTTCCTTCTTTACATATTTTGCATCCAGGTTGCCGCATATTATACTTTCTTTCATATAACTGCAGGTTGTCTGATTGCACTCCGAATGGTTCAGTACTTTGTTCCTAACCTTCTTAACCACTTCGTTCACTCCGTCTCCACATTTCTGAAGCATATATATTGGTGCAATTTAGCCGCCAAGTTCTATTCACATGTGTTAACGGATGTTTCTCTACAATTAATTTTGCTCTTTCCCTTGACTTCAAAAGAGGCCCCACTCCCTTCGCACCACCAGATACGCTCCGTGTACAATATCGTCATTGCAGCTGTAATACTACCTGCTCTAGCTGACAGCACTGCCATAAGATGACACCGTTGTGGCTGCATATCTTCGTCTCCTACATGTCTCTATTTTGCAAGCTATATTACATGTTGTCGAGGGGCCTAAGTTATCCGTAACTGACTCTTGCGCATAAGTGAACAACTGACCAGGCGAGAAATCATTTGAAGGCTTCGATCGCCTTTTGTATTGTGAAAGGCTCGAAGCGGCATTATTAGAACATAAAAACCTTGCGGAAACATCCCGCACGACAGGAGGAGCGTATGGTGCAACAACAGAAATGGCCTGCACATATTCGCGACCAGCGGTTGTTCTATCCGTCGACGTCCCGAAGATTCCTAGCCTTCAGCACTGATGTACATACTGTGTATAATTGCTCACCCTTTACGATATGTCAGATACATTCTGTTGTTGATGTCAAAACTAAGCAGCGTGCCCCCATCGTGTCACTCGCAGAACAAACGCCACGAGCGTACTTGGTCTGGCACATGTCGTACGCTGGAGTTCCTCTCGACCAGATCGAGGTACGTGCATGGTTTTTGAACGGCTTCGTTTCGCCTACAAAGTGGAATGTTGTACTCTCACACACCCGTTTATAGTGAGCGCCAGGGGTAAAGATTAGGAGTTCGGGGAGGGGGGAGGAGCATTCCCACGGCCTTCATTGAAGGAGGACATTGGCATTGAAAAAGAGCAACCCATGCCACTACAGAAAGTTAAGTCTTGGTTTTAAAAAAAAAGGAAAACTCACAGGGTCCCTTGTGCATTAGCCTAAGGCGACTCGAAGGCGAAAGCCTTCTTCTTTTTCCTCTCAGTCGCTGTATTGATCCTCCCCTGCCCCCCCTTCAAAATCTTTCTGCACGTCACCTGGTTTTGCACTGCCTGCATGATCGGCCCACCTTTGACCAAGCGAGGATGTGATGTGGTGACTCCACCATGTGACGGCACGTTATCTGACGTCATGATGACGTCATGGCGACGTCTTAATGACGTCACAAATTTCTGCGTTTTGTGGCGTCATGATACCGCCACATAGTGACGTCATCACGTGACTTTTTGCGTCACTTGTGTTGACGCCGCCAACGGTCAATTTTCGCGTTTGATGCGGCATCTAAGGATTTTGCCTAAACAACAGTTTTTGGGAGTGAGATGAGCCCCTGCTCCTGCAACCACGCGCAGAATACGAATTCGCAGCTTTTGGTGAAAGCTAAAAGAGCCCACAGCACTTTTGAAACGTAGTCATAAAGCGTTGCCGATTTGCTGTTAAGGCTCCCGTGAACATGTGATTCAAATATTATAGCGTAGCATGTAGCAGCGAACTTACAATTCCGTGTCAAAAACAGCCAAAAATACCCTGCCTTCTTCGCAATGTCAACGCCAAATACGCAGCCGACAGGCCCAACTGCGCAGCAAGAAGGCGCGACAGGTATTGGTTGATTTCATCAACCAATACCTGTCGCACGACGCGTCACGTGTAAGATTTCGATCGATCAAGTACTAATTTTTGTAATTGTGGCGACTGGCCTGAATGAAATGTGAATACCGCAAGTACAAATTTCTTTTCCTGCATGCTTGGTGCAATTTTTGCAGACATATAAAGTTGCCCATGTGTAAAGTACGAAGTTGATGTGCTTTATTGTTAACATGACGAGCGTCCTATGTATATGTACATAGTGCCCACCTGCTATGGTCTCAGTTAATAATATCTGGGGTTTTACGTCCCAAAACCACGATATGATTATGAGGGACGCCGTATAGTGGAGGGCTCCGGAAATTTCGACCACCTGGGGTTCTTTAACGCGCACTGACATGGCACAGTACGCGGGCCTCTACCATTTCGCCTCCACCGAAATGCGATCGCCGCGACCGGGATCGAACCCGCGACCTTCGAGTCAGCAGCCGAGCACCGTAACCACTGATCCACAGTGGCGGACTATGGTCTCAGTTGGAGACCGGCCGTATTGTAAATAAATAAATAAATAAATAAATAAATAAATAAATAAATAAATAAATAAATAAATAAATAAATAAATAAAGCTAAATTGAGAGGCTTTACAAAACAGAGTCATAAACCGCGACTAAAGCAGTAAATTATTAACATATCAGTACGGAATATCAACAAAAGTTGACCTCTGAAATACTAATTTAAGAGCTCAAACTGATTTAGCGTCTCTACGTCCTTTTTTATTGCAAAAAGAAGGGCACACTGACAGGCACAAAGGAAGAAAAAAACATGGTTGATCACTCCGTCATATGAATCGGAATAACACGAAATAGAGCGTGCCCTTACAGAAGTAACTGAACGTATACTGTACACTGATATAAGAGAGTTTGCACAATGTATATTGATGTCTGGCAGCTAATGGCACCGTTTGACGTGTATGCACCCACTTTGATGATTAGTGGTACATCTCCATCCCGACGACTAACGTCCATATTAAATGATTAAACAAAACCTTGTGGTAGTTGTAGTTAACGGTGAAAGCGTAATCAGAGAACGAGGTGTGATAGCCAGAAGAGCGTCGCATATTGGACGCAGAACTTGGTCGCCATCCCGCGGCATGTTAAAATGTGATTTAACACCACGGCCGGACTAAAGGGAAACGCAAAGCGCGTCGTGCCGCCCCGGTAGCCCGGCTGTGATTTTTCTCGGGGCGAGCGCGTGAGCGGGGAACGCGGGGTTACAGCCAGATGAGGCAGGCGCGCGTCGCAGAGCTATTTTCGGTTTGGATTAGCGTGATGCTATGAGCGAGGCCGACGCTTTTACGACGCTTGGGCTAATGTCGCCACCTCGCGGTGTGTTAAGGCATTTACAAAATTGAACTTCTATTGAAAACGCGCCGAATGGGACGGACGTGTGACGCTTGCAGGTGCTAATCGCGGAGGCCGTAGTAATGACGAATTACTTTACCTCATCGCTCCCAGAGAGCAACACCTGCCCCGCCGACCGGGACAGTGGTAGATATAAAAGGCACGTTGTAAAGCCTCTACAGACTGTGACCGTGGCGCAGTGGATAGCGTGCCCGGCATCTGTTGTTACACGCCGAGCGGTCGTGGGTTCGATGCCCGGTGACGGAACGTTTTTTTTCTTTGTCATCTGGTCGTGTAAATTTTTTCAACGTCATTTCCGTGACGGAAATACGTCACTGAAGTCTTGGTGGACCCCGCCTAAATCACTTTCGTGTTAAAAACGACCACACTTCATTTGTCTCTGTCTCTTCCTTTGTCCCTGTCCGACGACACTTCCTTTGTCCCTCTCTATAAGTTGCGCCACACTTTTCGCATTAAGATGAACCATTACCAGCTAGCCCAAATGGCTGTTTCGCTACACCCTTTCGCTGCAGCTGGAGAACGCGCCGCAGCTCTGCAGCGTATTGCACCAGGTGGCGCGGTATCTGGCCGTGGCCGAAGCAGCGCTCGAGTTCGAGCACCGCGCGCTCTGGCTGCGTCGTGTGTTCGTCAAGCGCCACGCGCTCGCCGAAGTGAACACCCGCTTCACCATCGGCGGTCGCAGCCACGTCATGCTCACGCGGGGTGTGGAGGTGTACATCGCGGGAGGCGCCTCGGCTCGTCTCAGCGATGGTCAGTCTCGCGATGACGAGGTGTCACTCCTGCGTTGCCATGACGACGCGAGCACGTGGCTGCCTGGCAGGCAGGCCGATAAACTAGAACAACAACAACCAGGCCCGTAGCCAAGGGAGTAGCCCTGTAGCCCCCCCCCCCCCCCAATTTTGGTGAAGTAGGTGTGTTTACCAAAAATAAATAATGAAAATAGGTGTTTTTCTCAAATAGTCAAGGTTTTCAGCAAGTGCCCCCCCCCCCGAAAAAAATTCCTGGCTACGGGTCCGACAACAATGACCTAATAATAATAATAATAATAATAATAATAATAATAATAATAATAATAATAATAATAATAATAATAATAATAATAATAATAATTAGCAAAGGTCCTTCGCATTCGCCTGAAGACGACTCGAATGCGAAAGACATTTTTTTCCTTCTCAGTCGATGTATTGATCCGGCCACGCCATCGACCGAAAGCTTTCTGTGCAGCTAACGTGGTTTCGCACTGCCTCCAGGATCGGAGGCATTGCAAGCTTTCTGCACCTGATCTGGTTTTGCACCAGATGAGGTGCCCACTTCTGACCAAGCGACGCTGTCATGTGGTGGCGTCGTCGTGTGACGTCACACAATAGTTTCACATGATGTGACGTCACATTATAATGTCACTATGACGTCGTGATGACGTCATAATGGCGTCGCAAATTTTGACGACCAGTGGCGTAATGCTGACATCATACGGTGACGTCACCACGTGGCGATGATTTCTTGCATCACTCGTGTTGACGCCGACGCCGCGGAGCGCTGACGCCGCCGACTGTCAGTTTTCGCGTTTGATGAGGCATCTAAGGCTTTCGCCTTAATAGGCATGGGCCTTTTACGAGTTCGCAACGCCGATAATGGCAATATTATGTGAAAGCGTCCTTTGTATACGTGTTGTATCTCTTTTTTTAACTATCGTAGGTGACTCGCCGATCTTCAGGGCGGCCGAGAACGACTTCCACGATACCGTTGAGCCTGCTGTTACATCCACTAACAAGAACATGGAAATAATAGTAAGGTAACGGACGCACTTTCCTGTCCTATTCGCCCTCGGAACCTCTTTACCGCAAATTCCTGTCCCTTAACCTATAGGTAAGGGACGGAAAGTAACAGGAAGCATATAATACTTCCCGCTATTTCGATGTTTCTCGCGTTCAGACGTCGGACACACACATATCCTAGTTGTACATTACGCGCAAAACAAGTAATGATGATCGTAAGAATTGTGCTCACTGCTCCACCAAAGCAAGCTCCGAGCACTATGCTCAAGTACTGAGACGCATGCGGCTGCAATGCTCGCGCACTGCGTAAGAAAATTCCTCGTTCGTCCTTACATTCCGCCTTTCTTAATAAATAGTGTTGCTTCAACGTATGTTTTAGTTTTTATAGTTGCCGCACCCTCACATCACTCCTTCCCATTCTCACTTCCCTTTCCCACCCCTTTGCTTTACAATACTACATTATGCATGGCTATGCTATGCTAGGAGCTGCTTGGCATAAACGCGCTTTCTGTGGCGCTACTCGCCCATTTTCGTGCTGACGATGCCCGAGTTTTGCCAAGCTTAAGTAGCTTCGCTGTCATTGAAGTAAAATCAATAATTAAATAAATAAATGAATAAATAAAAAGATGGCGGGTGTTTGGTCTAACACGAGAATGAACTGGCATTACTGCAGAAACGACTGGCGCGGTTTCTACCCGGTCACCAATCTTCTCTGGGTGCATCACGCGACAAGGGAACTGCGTCGACGCTACGAGCACAAGTTCGATGGCTCGACGGACGTGGCCTGGTCTAAAATTGGCGACTGGGAGGAGCAGCTCTGCGAATACACTTCGCTCGCGGAGTTCGTCGAGAAACAATGCGACGACGATTGTACTCTCGAGACCGGTGCACCGATGCCATGACGACGGCGCCTTAGGTGATGCGCGAAATCAAAACACGTTTTTACGAAATTCCTTCCGCGATACCGTTCTACCATGCGTTGTTGTCTTTGTATAATGGAGCCGCAATACAGTCGAACGCGCAGGAAGAAAAGACGCCAATTAGTTCAATATATCGTATAACTATATGAAATTTTCAAATGATTATACCCACCGGTGTAGCTAGGGGGAGGAGGTATAGGTTTGGGGGTTTACCCCTCTCCCCCCCCCCCCCCCCCAAACCCGAAGTTTTTCCATTTTGCATGCGTATATATACATGCACACACACAAAAGCATGCACGAACATACATAAAGTATGTTTGAACCCCAACGCCACGCCTCGAAAAAGAATTCTGGCTACGCTACTGATCTACCGTATTCTCTATGCGAAATTATATGCGCATGTTGGCTTCACGGCACTGCTTCAAGGTAATGCAATAAAGACGGCTTCACGGCAATGCATGGAGAATATTTTCTTAGTTTTTTCGTTTCCTTTCATCTTTTATGCAGTTTGTAGTTCGGGGTACGAGTTATACGCAGGGGCGTGTCATACGTGAGAAAACACGGCACCGATTTAAACAACGCCTCAACATCTCCATACGATAACAGACAGTTGAGCTAGTTGGTAAGTATTCATTCTAAAAGTCTGGGCGTGCAAACACGGACACAAGAAAAAAGTCAAGGCCCACCAGCGCTTGTGTCTGTCGTTCTTCTTCTCCGTCCCGTGTTTAGCGCTGTTTGCTCTCTCATTAATCATGTACAAACCAGCCCAGTTAAGCGCACTCAAGGCACCACAAACGCCGACTAACCAGGTTAGAGTCGGGGTTATAGTGCAGGTGGGCAAGGAAGCAAGGACAGACAACACTCCTCTTCATCTTTCTAGCTTGCCCACGTGCCTTCTGCGCTGTGGTACCAATCATTGCGTAAACTCGACTATAGACGGCTAAAGCATGAGCATTAATGTAAGGTCCGCTTACAGCCCTCGCTCTCCCATCCAGACAGAATTTGCATAGATGCCTCGGCCAGTTGCATTTGCTCACGCACGTGACGTCTTACACCTTTCGCGAATTTGAGGTACGTGACTTTTCCTTGTACACACAATGTTCGTGTCGCGGGTTGTCGGTCGAAAAAAAATTTTCTTCGCAAATCTCAGCGAATAATCCGACATCAATGCTCAGCCAAAGGTAATATTTTAAGAAGAGACGACAAACTTTTATTTGGTAATGTACGTAGCTTTACAATAGCTGCGAAAAAGTACTCGTTGTTAGAACTGAAACCACCTATCACGACTCTCTTGCTCAGATGAATGGCAGGCACTCCGCAGTTCTGGGGGAGGTGCTTGTATTCTTATGCTGTAACCGACTGTGTCTAAAAATATCCGTGCTCCTGGAACAGCGACGGGGTCGCTTCAACGGGGTCGAAGCACATCAAAGGCCGCAGGAGCCCTGGACTGGAGTGAAGGACCCTCTCCGTGCAGGTCGTTAATAAATGTTATTTCCTCCTCCTTTTCCTCTCAGCAAAAGACTGGTGAATACGTTTGTAGATGGGACGTAATGGGAAGCTGGAAGTCGGTAACGTCAAGGACAGGGACAGCAGCGATTTGTCGTCTGGGCGTATTGTTTCCACGGTGCCCAGACGCTCCACGGTGCCCAGACGCAGTCGTTGACGGAAGGCTCTCCCATCGGGTCCATAATAAGGGGCTTCGGTGGCGCTGCGACTTCTGTGTACGACTCCATCTTCTTCGCTAGCCTGTCAACCACCTGCGGAATGAACATGCAGCGTCCAATGACTCTGAGAAATGCATCGGCGAGAATCAAGATATCGAAGATCGACTACGAGGGAAAAAAAATACATGTTGGCTTCAAAATGTGCATGCCAAAAACTGGCTAAACATCAAGAACCGGAGGAAAGGGTGGCCGAATTTCTTACTACACTGTATTACGATGCCCCGCCTAACGTTAGCCAAGCTACTCTTCTAACTTTTTTTAAAGAAAAGATTAGTATACACAAAAATCACGCCATACCCACGAAGAGAATTATGATGAGTGGGCGAAGCTCCGGAGGTAATCTGGTAAACCGTCAATCCCCGCAAATTTTGCCCACTCGATCATGGTCTGGAGCGCGCTTATACTTCATGGTCATCATCGTCATCGTTATCACGTGTAGTGGGTACATTCCACTATACGGGAACGCGCTTATTCTTCATGTTCATCAGTCGTCATCGTCATGGAACGCGCTTATACTTCATGGTTATCAGCGTCACCGTCATCGTTATCACGTGTAGTGGGTACATTCCACTGTACTGGAACGCGCTTATTCTTCAAAAATCTTTATCACATGGAGTGGATACATCCCACTATGCGTGGCTACCTACTACTACATACTACAAAGGAGGGACAGGCCCACAGCCTGAGGAGCTTCGCCCCTAAAAATGTTTTGATGGCAGTAGCGGACAGAAACCAAACAGCGCACAGGTCTCATACCGTATATTCGGCAATGTTTGGATAGCGTTAGTTGGAACGTCCCGTACTAATCGAAAAGACTATGTGTTGCCATTTTCGGTGGGCCCTGACTTGCCACGTATATGACTCTCTTTAAAAAGACAGATTAAGTCTCTTTTGGGTGTCCCACGACTCTCCTACGAGAGTATAATGATATCCAATGACCCAAAAGAGAGCTCACGTGTCTCCTCAAAGATAACCATATACGTGGCAAATCAGCGCTCTCAAAAGAAGTCGAGGCTTTCTTTTTTCTTAGAATGTGTTTTTATTACGAACATTTTCGCATTTTTGCGCATTGCGTTCTGTCAGCCTGATACTCTGTTCAATCATGTTCCCTTACATTACAAGATTTGTTTCTTTTATTTGTATTCCGCTAGTTAGGAAACACGGATCCAGTTAAGCCTACTCGGGCACCGTTGATCTACATAATGAAGATGTGAGCCCCATCTTAACGAGCAGCTTCGATCCCCTGTTGAACACACTCGTCTTTAAACAAACCGACCTTTTCACGTCTGTTCCCAATTGCTTATTAAGGCGAAAGCCTTAGAAGCCTCACAGAACGCCAAAATTGATCGTCGGCGTCAGCACAAGTGATGGGAAAAATAATGACGTGATGACGTCACACATCGACACAATTTGTGATGTCATTATATGTCACTATGACTATAGGCGTCCGGAGGGCTCCCCTTCAGAAGGGGGGTGGGGTGGGTAGGGGAGTCGAAGCTTTATCGCAGCGCCCCTTCTCCGTATTAAGTCAATGTATGGGACAGACATTGTGCCCCCCTGTCCCCCCCTCCGCGCACGCCTATTACTATCACGTCACCTAACGTGACGTCACATGATGACGTCATCACAACGTCGTTTAGTCGAAGGTGGGCCGATCAAGGAGGTGTTGGAAAATAGGTGAAGTGCGGAAAGCTTGCAATGCCTCCGATATTGGAGGCAGCGCAAAATCATGTTGGGCACAGAAAGCTTTCAGAGGGGGGGGGGGAGGCGGTGGAGGATCAATAGATCGACTAAGAAAGAGAAGACGATGGCTTTCGCCTTCGAATCGTCTTAGTGGAATGCATAAGGGACCCTGAGTTTTTTTCTCTTACCGACGGCAGTGTTGAGGCCAGGTCGTAGAGTTCACAAGGGTCGCTTTCGACGTCGAACAGGTAGTGACCCTCGCTACGCAGTTTGAATCCCGACTGAGAAATATTTTGCTGCGGCGAGCACCGAACCGCAGCCTTCTGACGCCAGCCGACTGACACATCTGCGCAACAAGGTCCGTCTCTGTATAACTCTTCCAGGGTCTTCCAGGCCAGCGAGGACTTCATCAGACGGTCCAGGTCTTCCTCCGCGGCCTCCTCAGCTTTCAAACTCCGGCATGCCACCTGGTACGGGGACGTGTTGCTGTAGTGCGACGTCGCTGAATGGGTTCGGCGCTTGAGACTTGGGACTCGTCATCACGATGAGTTTGTGGTTACCGTGGCGGTAGCCCGACAGCCCAGAAGCAGTGTCGATGTTGATGAGGAACTCGCTGCGAGGCCAAGTGACGGTACTATGGCTTTTCGCCGTGGATAACGCTGGCCACAGGTCGAGACCATCGATGGTGCCTAGGTCACTGACGTTACCGCCTGGTGAGACAGAATCGTTATTGTACGGACTCTGCAATTATCAAGCGCTTCTAGTTTCCACGGTTACTGCATTATTAGATCACTTAGTAGTTTGCTCGTCACACTTTCGTAGGCCCTAAACGCCGGCTTGGAGACCAGCCAAAAGAGCTGGAGAGGTGGCCGTGAGACGCCGCCTGAGCGTCACCGTGAAAAATCAAATTTTACTAAATAAAGTTGCATTTCTACAACTTGTTAAATTTATGTATCCTATGATGATTAAACGCTCGCACTCTTTTAACTCTCTTATCTGCTGCGCCACACCATACAACTTGCTAGTTTTCTGTACAGTTAACTACAAGACATATCACTGCAGGCTCTGTACTTACGTACTTTGGAAAGGCTTCTTAATTGTCTCATTCGTCAAAAGAAATCGAGGTGATGGTTTTTAAAGAATATACTACGTAAACTGCACGTTCAGCGTCTCTCATAGCGATGGCCTAAGGGTAAGCACTTACCAGCAGCCGAGTACAGAGTGGGCAGCCAGTCGACCAAGTGAGCGAGTCGGGGCAGAACGACCCGGGAGCCAGGCCGGAGGAGGGGGCTCCAGACTACAGCCGGCACACGGACGCCGCCTTCCCAGAGCGTGCCCTTGACGCCTCGCAACGGCCAGTTGGAGCCCGTGTTCGAGTACACCCCCCACGGAACTCCCCCGTTGTCACTGGTGAACACTATGACGCTGTTGGCAAGCATACCGCGAGTGTGCAGGGCCTCCACGATACGGCCGATGGCCTCGTCCAAGGCGTCCACCGTACCTGATGAGAGAGACCAGCCCGCGTACTGACAGACAGACAGACAGACAGACAGACAGACAGACAGACAGACAGACAGACAGACAGACAGACAGACAGACAGACAGACAGACAGACAGACAGACAGACAGACAGACAGACAGACAGACAAGGAACTTTATTAAGGTCCTGAGGAGCCAGCCAGTGCAGTCCTAGAGAGGGCCCCTTGCTTTCCGTCGGCTAATCTCATGTTGGAGAAGGGAGGCCATGCCACTCCGCTCTCTCACGAGCCTTCTGGACAGCACGCGTCCAGTTTAGTCTTAGATGCCGCATCAAACGCGAAAATTGAACGGCGTCTCCCGTCGGCGGCGTCAACAAGAGTGATGCAAAAAAACCATTACGTGATGACGTCACAGATCGCCAAAGTAGTGATCTCACTATGACGTCATTGTGACGTCACGTCACAGGATGACGCCATCACATGACATCGTAGCTTGGTCAAAAGTGGGCTGATCTTGGAGGCAGTGGTAAACCACGTTATGTGCAGAAAGCTTTCGGAGGGTGGCGGGGAAGGATCAATACATCGAGTGAGAAGAAAAAGAAGGTGACTTTCGCCTTCCAGTCGTCTTAGGTGAATTAATGCATAAGGGACCCTGTGACGTTTTAGATAAGGCTTGTCCTTAATGCGTAATACTTAGTGTGTATATTATATGTCTATTAGCGTACAGTCTCCAATGCGCCTGACATGCTTGTAATGACCAATGGAGGGCACTCATGCTTAACCTGTCGATAACAATCATATGTCATTCAAATAGTGTCAAGGACACAGAGAAACCGACTTTAGTCTGGTGAAGTATTTTTCAAGACTATGTAGACCAGGGGTCTCAAGCACGCGCACATGACTGTGTTCGTCGCACATTTCTTATTTTTTTTAATAAGTATGTTGGTGAGCTACACGTGCATGGCTATTCTAAATCATTGTTTTCGTGAGGCATCTCATGTTGTCACCATGTGTTGAAACTGAACCGTGAAAAAAGGACTATATTTCAGAATTTTGGAGATCGGTATCAATTTGTTGTTGGAATCCTGGGCGCCAAAGCTCCTTCGGAAATTACCTGTACATGAGATAAAGGAAATGTTTTCTTTCAAATGGTAACGTTTGCTGACAATTTGTACAAACTACTCCTCCCCCCCCCCCCTCGCCGTTATTGTTACGCAGCTCGGCGAGAGGAATGTGCCGATGCAGAGAAGGCGACCAATGGGAGTGGGTATAAGAGCGGGGGTTTGTGCGCGCCGAGCCCTTTCCCAACATGAGCAAGACCTCTCGTACGCCCGAGGGAGAAGCAGCTCATCGCGAGTTGTAGCGGGAGTCGGCTTTACTTTTTCGTTATATATATACCGAGTGTCCCAGTTATCTTTAGCCAAGGGTTAAAAAATACAATATTAGAGGCAGGCGAGTGAAATCAGTTGCAAATTGCCGACAGCCACCTTGCGCACTACAGACATTTCTTTTGGCTTTTAATGAATTAATGTGTTAATTAGAATTATTTAACTAAATCGCTAAGTATTGACCTTAGGCACGAATTGCGACCTGCAATGTTCGAGAGCGTGTTCAGAAACCCCCATTGCATTATTTGCGATAAAGAAAGTCTCGCGTATACCTTTTTTTCCAAGCTGCAACGAAAGCTCGCGAAATAGAAAAAAAAACACGTGACTAGCGCATTCGCGTGCAGCGAAGGTGCTGTTCTCGGCCGTGGTTTGAGCGAACGAAATGAGCTGCTGCCGCGACTCGCCGGCTCCGTTGCAGCGGTAGGCCGATAACTTGGCGGCAGTTTCTTGGCTCGCGTCAGCCAGTTGGCGCGCGTGACGGTGCAAGTTGAAGCGAGCGTAGGACGCTCAACTCCACATTGTAGGACGCTCCACTCACCAGCGAGAAGCGTCCTGTTGCGATCACCGATGTACGGAAACTTCGCCAGGTTCTTTTCCGGTGCAGCAGTCGTCAGAGTGGTCGTCTCACCATGCGCCGCTAGAGTGGCCATGTACATAAACAGCGGCTGTAGAGCATACAAGAATAAGGAGTATATTCTAAATAAGGCGTTTACTCTGCTTCATTTCTTCTCTGTTTTCATAAACAAAACAAGGTTGGCATTAAAAAAAACGAGTGGCATTTTATACTTCTAAGACCGAGCATTCTTACAGAAACGTTCACGGGTTTCAGGACACGCGGTCCGCGGACCTTTCGCTAGCGGCCCGACCCGCAATTGACAGTCTTCGTCCTGTTCTTTTTTCTTAATTAGTACGTTCGTGAGCTATACAGACGCAAGCGATCTCAAGCATTTTTGTCGTGAGGCAACCCATGCAGTCATCATATGTTAAAACATAGCTGTGAAATAAAAAAAAACTATATTTCAGAATCGGCGTCCAGATTTCAGTCATTCTAGTAGATCAGTATCGATGTCTTTCTCAAATACTCACTCCAAGTCTCCTTCAGAAATGACCCACATATGAGATATGGGAAAGGTCTTCCTTCAAATGGCAACGTTCGCTGACATTTTGTTCAAACTACTCCTCCCCACCCCCTTGCCCTGAAAGACTCGTGATTGCGTTCGTGATTGCGGCCCGCTAGCTGAGGTGAGATCGAGACCCCTGGTCTATCTAATCGCCTTGAAATCATTCGTGGCGCCGCATGCTCTGTTGCGCGCTTTCTCGCCGACGTCTAGATCGCTCCACCCTCGTGCGATGCGTGCGTCAAACGACGAGAGTCTGACCTTATCTCTGTCGTGCCTGGTGATGATGTCGACCGCCCTGTCCGTGACGAGGTCAGTGTCGTACACGCCGTCCGCATCCTTCACCAGCTCTTCGTCGTCCCAGAAGTCGCGGCCACATTTGTTGTTCTGAAAAAAAAAAAAGGTAAATAAAGATAAAGCAACGATACCATGCGAAGAGCACTGCAAGACCCAGTGTCGGCAACGTCCACTGCGGTGTGTGTGTGCGTGTGTGTGTGTGTGTGTGTGCGTGTGTGTGTGTGCGTGTGTGTGTGTGCGTGCGTGCTGTGTGTGTGTGTGTGTGTGTGTGTGTGTGTGTGTGTGTGTGTGTGTGTGTGTGTTCACAGAGGGCTCACGCGTCTCTTTCAAGAGAGAGAGAAACATTTTAATGAAAAGCTGGAGATCTTTGCCTGGCTATTCGCCAGACATGCTACTCCAGCTGCTGGGTGACGATTATGATATATACACTGATAAACGCATAACACATACTGGCACACAAGTTTACAAAGTTTCGTTCAGGCTCGTGGCCCGCAAGAAAGTCAACAGCGCTTTCGCGGCACGTAGCGCACAGCTGCTGCTTTGCCACGGGCCCAGAACATGTCGCAACTCTAAGCACGAGCCCAGTTTAAGATACAAGGCCGCCTTCACAGACTGTCTCTGATGCGTATCGCTTGCATTCACAAAGAACATGATGCAGGCCTTCTTGGACGTTACATTGAACGCACATTGGTGAGTCCGACAGCTTAATCTTGCTCCTGAAGTAGTTGGTGTATGCGACGTTTAGTCTGATGCGGTGCAAGCATGTTTCCTCTTGTCTGTTTAGGTCTCGCGGCATATCGAAGTTATATGATGGGTCGATCTTGTAAAGAGGTCCATACTGGTAACTGGCATCTGTCCAGAGGGATCGCTGGAGGCGCCAAACGTGTGCCAATACGATTGTCGCCGCATCTTTTCTCGAGAAAGGTATCTCGATGATTTCTCTCGAGGCGTCATGTCCAGCTTTGGCGGCGTCATCAGCCTGGACGTTGCCTTGTATTCCACAGTGGGCAGGTATCCACTATAGAGCAATCCGGTGATGGAGGTCGCAGGCTTTGTTGCATAGGCGTTTGATGTCCATGAGACTTGAGAGACTGCAGCGCCGCTCTTGAGCCGGGTGAAGATGACCCAAGACTCAGCTGTCTGGTCTACGATGTAATTAAAAGCAGCCCATAGTGCAGCCAGTTCAGTCGCTGTAGATGAAGTACGGTGACTAAGAGTGGCAGAGATGGTGACATTGGCAGATGGAATCCAGACAGCAATTGCAGACGATGTAGGTGTAACAGAGCCATCAGTGTAAATATGATGGTGAGCCCTGTAATTGTTTTCCACGTGCTGTAGGGTGAATTATGTTAGTGCTGGTCCGGGTGTACGTCTCTTGCTCTTGAACCCAGACACAAAGGTGATTATTGACCACGAAGGAATTTTCCACGATGGCTCCGTAGGCATTGACGCGCTTTGATAATGCAGCGGGAGCAAGCTTCGCACCACAAGACCGCTGTCTGAAGCAAGCGGATGACCCGGCACTCCGGTGGCATAACGCAAGTGGACTCGAAGAAACTCCTGCTGCAGAAGCATTGGAGCTGATAGGCGTCTGCTTTCGGCAAGGGTTCCCATACTTGATGTGTTTTTTGGTAGGCCAAGGCACACTCTCAGGGCATTTGCTTGAGCTCCAGTCATCGCTTGTATGTTGGTTTGCGAAATGCCATGCAACGCAGGAAGGCTGTATCGTAGATTCATATACGCTGCAAGTCAAGACTAGGAAAACAGCGTCAAAAAGTTTTTCTTAGAGTGTATTTCTCTCCTCTTCGGTCACTTTCGGAATACTCAGCTGTTGTCCACATCTAATGACCGTCATGTCTTTTCGACATTTTTCGCAGAGAAAGTTCACACAGAACGAAGTAATAAGCACAGCTTCATCACCATAAGAAATTTCAAACGACAAAAACAGCGCAGACACTACGCAGATATTAGCGAAAGTAAGTTGGAAAAGCAGTACACGAGAAGCGCTGAGACGAGGGGAACTCACGAAGTTTAGTCCATGGAAGTAGTAGTACTTGGCAGTATTGTAGTAGCCGAAGAAAGTGTCGAAGCCTCGCCTCCTCGGAGTATAGTCGATACTGGAGTAGCCAAGGTGCCACTGAGATGGAAGAAGACATACGAGAACATGTAGTAAACTGAGTTCTGGCTTAACTGACGAACGAGCGCGGCTGTCGAATCTATAGCTGTTCTGAGAAGCATCATATGAGCTGGGTAACCGAAGTACAAGACCAACATGCGGCGTTCACACGCCGCGTGAACAAACACCAGGCGAATTTCACATATTAATAGATAGAGTGCATGTAGGGAGCATTGCCTAGACCTCGAGTTCGGCATAGCGTCAATCAGTTGACCTCTACTAAGGCCTCACAGTCATACTAGCTGCAGCAAGATTGACATGACGCTTCGGTTAATTGGTTCGTTTCCACGATGAAATGAAGTATATATAGCGCGAAAGAACAGATGCAAAAATTGCGGAGGATTACTAAGCATTATTTTTATGAAATGAGAACACCGAAATCGTTCCTTTAGGCTAGGTTGCTGTTACGCAGGGGTTCGGCAAAATTACATTGCCATAAGGCTACGTCGGTGCATGGTCACGTGTTGCAGACGTCGGCGCGCTTACACAGTGCGCTGACTATTTCTATGCGCCTTCCTTCTTCCCGTTCGAGTCGGAGATTCCCCTTCCGATGCGGGGATTCCCCTCTTTTACGCCCGCCAAGGCTGCAGGGGGTGGCTGACGTAGATGTGGGCGCCCGCGTAAATTTTCGTGGGAGAGATCATGTGATTTCCGGACATGGCTTTTGCGGACGCCTGTTGCGGAGGCCAGCTGGGCGTGCGCTTTCGCCAACCTAGCCATGAAACGCTTTCGAGTTAAAAAATCACCACAAGCGTTTGTGGTGCGTTGTCTAACCCCTGTTCCGCGATATGGCTTCATTTGATTACTTTTATAGCAGTTACATCCGTGAAAGAAGGCCAAATAATACCCGGCGCTAAACTTACTCGAGCTCACTGCGAACAAATAAAAAAGAAAACACGCACTACCAGCGTTATGGAGAAATGTGAGCGAAGACGGACCAGCTATTTATGGTGTGCCCCTGCCAAAGACATCCGTGAAAAGCACCAGTAACGTGGTAGATACCGCTTTCAAATATTTTGGACAATGTCCTGCAACTTTTTGGCGCGTCCTTTCCCAACGTCCATTTAAAATCATCATATGTCGACAAAATATCTTCGAAGACCAAACTTAATCTGTTATGAGAAGTTTTCCGACCAGAAGCACGCGCCAAAGATACAAAATATATTGAAATAGTGACGTCATACTGGTATTCCAACACTGAAATACAAGCAATAAATAAATCGCGAAAAGAATGCGCGTCGTCTATTTCCTGCATGCTAAGCCTTCCAAGATAACGTAACCGCAAATAGAAGATGCAGAAAGCACACTTCACCAACTACGCAAACGTATATTTGTTGAAATGGGCCAGGACACAAGAAGGAACACACACCTCAGCGCCACGGCGCAGTGGTATGTGTTCTCTCTCGTGTCCTGGTTTTTTCGCAATGCGCGTTTCAACATACTGAATGAATGAATGAATGAATGAATGAATGAATGAATGAATGAATGAATGAATGAATGAATGAATGAATGAATGAATGATTTTATTTCCACTAAACAGTTGCACAATTCCAACTTAAATGTCAATTCTTCTAAGCAAACTTGGTCCACCCAACTTGCGCTTGGCTTTTGTGCGAGCTAAGCAGCCATGCGTACGCAAGCGAGGCGCAAGCCACTCGCCTACCCTAAATTAAACCCCCATAACAGAGAGTTGTAGTGCTGTGGCCCAAAAGCGGCTTGCGTATACATGCCTTTGTGTTCCTTTGTATTCTCCTTGGGTGCACCTTCAAGTATACCAAGGAACGCAAGAGCGTGCGCACGCATAGCTTGGGGACCCCAGAACCAAAACTCTCAATAGACCAGAATAAGTTGTGTCATAGGACGCGAAAGCACAATCAGAACACAATAAAAAAACGCATCTGTCAAAAAATCTGCTTATCGTGTGCCAGGACATTTGAATTCTACTATATATATACCTCTCAAAAAAAAATCGTACGGTACACTTCGTCACGCTACTAGTATTCGTCAGAATATTCCAGCAGGTGATTTGATTTTATAAACTTGTCATAAGTCAGCTTTGATAACTAGTTTATTTGTTTGGTTTTTGGTCACATATAATTTCTTTCTCCTATATCAGGGCAGGGCGACCGGCCACCGCCGATAGACTGCGGGACGTGTACCTGTGCCGAAATCCTTAGCGTATGTAAACCGGAATGGCATAAAACGGCCTTCCGCTTTCTATTATACTTGGAAAGGCGCTCTACTATAGTCGTATATGCTGAAAAACTCTCTATTGCTCTTGACAATCAGATCTGTTCATAAACAACCCATACTATGTTGATACGCTTACTTTTCCCAGAGCGTGCGTCTTGTAACCAAGGTCCCTGAGGCGTTCGGCTAGAGTAGGAACGCTGAGGTTCATGCCATCTGGCTGGGCAGGAAGGAGCACAGCGTGCTGCAGACCTGCGAAGTATATAGGCCGAAGTCAAGGCGAGCTTCAATATATATATATATATATATATATATATGCTGTCGAGGACGCGAGTTAAGAACAGGTTCGTCCAATAAATAAAGGCTAACGATTTAAAGGTGAACATTTGACAGAATTCTATCAGGTTGGAAAGGAACTTTCGAAATGTAAAAAAAAAGTTTCTACTTACTTCTACTCTTAACCTCGGTTGGTGTTCCTCTGTTATATCCAGAAAAGTTGACATCTCAAGTCACGCATTTATTCTTATTCTACACGGTAATAACAGCGTGACTATGGGTATCGACAATGCCAAATACATCATCATTTGCTAGTAGTGCCACGTCTTTGACCTCTTCGTTACATTTCCAGATGCCCACCTATCATGTCAAATTAAGATTTTCCTTACTTCTGAGAGTCTCTCTCGAATTCACGGGAGTCGAGACTCAGTACATCGATAAATCGTGACAGCAGGCTGTATAGAAGTGGATATCTTAGCGATGAGAATCCCTTACCCATCCTGATTGGGTAGAGGCCTGTCAGAAGAGCCGCCCTGGAGGGCGTACACGTCTGCATCGTGTAGTGCTGCGTCAGCAGGACGCCGTGGGCTGCCAGTGCGTCCAGGTTTGGCGTGGGGATTTGATAGCCACCCACCAGACTTGTGTCAGCCCAACCCTGCGCCACGTTACAGTCGTACCGCAGTCGTGCGGCAGTCGCAAGATGTCGAGGTGGACTAATTAGTCCGGATTCATGATAAAGTATGGCACAACTCAGAGAGACACAAAGAAGAATCTCCCCTGTATCTCACTGTGCCACACATTGCGTGTTTCAGTTATGTGGTTAGACTTCTGGCTTGAGACGCCCGCAGATGAACGCAATGAGAGGCCTTAATATAAGTTGAGACAAATATCTTTAGCGGCACCAGTTCATTGGCGTCCAAGTCCCAGGCAAAACATTTTTTTTTTGTCGTTTTTCATACAGATGATTAAAGTGTCGAGTTGGGCTTGTTGGTACATAATTATGGCACACTGCAGCGCAAAACACACACAACGGATGGTACATCAACGACGACCACGAGCGCTGGACTTGCAACAGCCTTTATTGCACAGGCGGCCCTTTGTTGAATGCGCAGGAGAGGTGGTGTACAAAATTCCTTTAAAGTGCGGAAAATGTACGTGGGCCAAACCGGGAGGTGCGTAAACGATAGGCTAAGAGATCATGCAAACAATGTAAAAAATGCGCGTGACGGAAAGGATGTTGAAGGTTTCCTAGCCAGCCATTGTATAACGTGTCAGGATTGCGCACCCGAGCTAAATAACACGTCCGTCATTAAGAAGAGCAAAACGCGAATCACCCGCGAAGTCATAGAAGCAGAACGCATTTCCTATCTGGCGGATAATTGTGTAAGCGTGCCATCCCTACAACTAACTGATAAAGAGTTGGCGTTCCTGCGCATGTGTACTGAATGACGTCTGCGTCGGACAGCATAAATATGTGTGAAATTTTTCCAATAAAGGTTGTTGCAAGTTCATCGTTCGTCGTCGTCGTTAGTGTACCGTCCGTTGTGTGTTTCTTGCGCTGCAGTGTGCCATAATCATACAGATGAACTATGTCAGTATGAGAAAAACTAGGTGTCGCCATAGTAACAAGAAAGGGTAGCATAGGTGTTCAAACAAAACGACCGAGTCTTCAGAGACAAAATACGCAGCTAATTCTTTATTCGCATTCACAGACTAGCGGCCAGGTGAAACTCCTGGGGCACCTATCGCGCATCACAAATCGAGCGGAAAGGGCTGCCTTGGCATGAAAGGGACGGAATGAAACTTTCTCAACTCACCATCATGGAATAGTGCGAGTAAATCTAAAGCGCTCTATTAGATTACGTTTGACAAAACAACCAACATTTGCAAACAGCGCAACTTGGCATTCTATTAGAGAGGTGCCACAATTTTAAGAGGCAAGTACACATGTCGTTCCAACGGCGTTGTTTACTGACCGATTCGTATACCAATAATCCAGGAAAGCTTTCTTTCTATGCTGAATAAAAGATTATGTTTATTAATATTATTAAGCAAACTGGGAAGATCATTAAATGATACCACGTTTTACTGAAATGCGACATATATAAAGGCCTATTCTTTCCTCGAACAAAATAGCCAACATCGAGGCCCGCAGCTCTTGCGCCTGTGATGCCACCATTGAACATCATCTGTGTCACTGCTTGTCTTTTGAAGGGTCCTTGGCTTACGCATTATCGCGAGCACGAAGCTACAAAAGCCCTGTTAAGCTTCTCAAAGGTGACCGGGCTTCCATGACCGCTTGTGAACCATTACTCTGTGTACCGCGTACGTACTCACATTACCATGGCCCTTTGTTAGTTTTCTTACCCTTAGTATTTGCTTATCTATTCTATCGACCATTACTCCCCATCCTCAATTGCAAGGTAGCCAACCTGGCACGTCCTTAGCCAAACGTTCTGCCCTTTCCTTCTTCGTTTCTCTCTCTCTCAGAGCGTTGTCGCTGCTGCGTAAAGGACATCTCTTGTTACAAGAAAATACACTAATACGTTTTTTCCCCTCGTATCTGAGCGAAATAACAAAAATGAGGCATTTTCGATGAGCCGAAAGCTTTCTGCAAAGAAAACGACCGTTTGAATGAAATGCATTTGAATAGTATGCGACATCACTCAGTCCTCGTAGACGGGCAGTGTACACCATTTCATTCCTCCGTATTTTTTTTTTCTTTCAGTAAACGTCATAATATAAAACTAATAAAGCTTTTCGAAAAACTGTGTAGATGAGTCTTACTTTCCAACGTTGCTACAAATTAAGAAAATCGAGAGACCCCGTGCTCTGTATAGCTTGACAATAAGGCATTACGCACAACGCAAAGACCACACTTACCACATCGTCCGCGAGAATGACGACCACGTGAGGAGGTCTTTCAGCTGTAAGAACGGCCGACGGTGTCAAGAACGCAAGGAAAATCAGGATCATGCTGAAAGAAATGACGAATGTGTTAGAGCTTTCGGCCTCGTTGGTGCTTTGCTCTAAAATAGCAGCTGGGCTAAAAACGTTGCACCTCGCAAAACAAGCAAACAGAAAAAAGAATGGAAAGAGAGAATTTTACATTTATGCCAAGAGGCGGGAGAAGGGATAGAACGTGACAGCTCCGGGGTATGTGATGCAAGGACGACATGAACAGAATCGCATATTACAATCCAGTCAAAACAACAGTTTCCCTGTAGAGGGCTTACGTGAAGGCGCAGCGCTTGCCAGGCGTGCAATTGTGATGCAGTGATCAAATGAAATTCAATATAATTTTATATCATCATATTAAATATCTGAAATATGCACATGTTGAAGCACCAAACCGGAGGGACGAGATCAACGGTAATTGCAATTTGACTGAGAGACATATGACCGCCCCGCCACGGTGGCCTAGTGGTTATGGTGCTCGACTGCTGACCCGAAGGTCGCTGGATCGAATCCCGGCCGCGGCGGTGGCATTTTCGGTGAAGGCGAAAATGTTTCAGGCCCGTGTACTTAGATTTATGAGCACGTTAAAGAACCCCAGGTGGTCGAAATTTCCGGCGCCCTCCACTACGGCGTCTCTCATAATCATATCGTGGTTTTGGGACGTTAAACACCAGATATTACTATTATTAAACATATGACCGCAGAGCATAAATAAATAAATAAATAAATAAATAAATAAATTAATAAATAAATAAATGTACAAAACAATAAAAGCCTATCACGGCAAGAAATGTAACAAAATTTAATGTAACACAAATGGAACGCATAGTGTATAACGGCAGAAATACAGGCAAAAATGCACCAATTCCGGTTCAAGCAGAATAGCAAACTGAGCAATGTGCATTCGTGCATTCTTATTCAAAGCTGTATATGGTTGCTCAATTCCGTTGTTGCTCAATTGGTAGAGCATCGGACGCGCAGTTCGAAGGTTATCGGTTCAGATCCCACCAACCGCAAGGGTGCTTTTTCGTCCACTTTAATTCATTTCAATTTACATCACTATTAATACACTACAGTTAAAGGCTACAATTAATGGTCCCTGTGCTTTCCCTGGCCAAACTGTATGCTGGATTCTTATTCGTCCTGTTACTTCTGCATCAGCGGCTTTGCAATTAAGGTCAGTTTCGCGCCTTGAGCAAATGGAACATCAGGAAAAGACAGACTCCTCTTAAGCACAGTTTTTTCTTAGTAAACTCACACGCCTTTTGAACGGTGCAGTCCAGCAGAAGCGCCCGAGCCTTTCTGAGAGGTGCAAGTCACAGGCAACAGCGCCAGGTTGCCGTCAGAACAGAAGAGTTGTACCTCACCCGCCTATCTCGCGTCACGTGTATATGTCATTGGCACTGGCAGCTGTGTAACACTGTTTTCCAGCTACCCGGTGAAGGACACGCCACTTTACTACTGCCCCGTTACTATCGCCCCTACAATTAATAAGAAGTACACGAAAGCAAGATTACATCATTAATAACTGCACGACGTAAGAACGCTTTTCGAAAGAGGCTTGAAGCGCATTATAAGGTCACCATAACGAGGAGCACTTTATTAGGATCTCTGACGCACGGCAAACGCTTTCCGAGAACCATTTTTAATGACCCTTTTCTAAGACTAACTCATCTTATCTGAAAAGCGAAAAGCGTTTGCTCTTCAGATAAGATAAGTTATTCTTTGAAAAGGGTCATTAAAGAAGGTTCGTCTTTCGAAAACGAAAGTTTTTACTTCTGCACTGTCATAAACCACGTACACGAAATACCTTTATTGCTGGACAGTGCGTGCGTGCGTGTGCGTAGCTGTGTGTTTGAGTGTGTTTGTGTGCGTGAGTGCGTGTGCGTGTTTGTTTGTGTTTTTATGTGTGTTTCTTGTCACGGCTACGACAAGTGCTAAATAACAAGAAACTTGTTATTAATGCGGCAAGAGCCATTGGAGCATACCTGCTTGACATGACCCATGACACACGGCAACTTCAGGGGCCTTTGGACGTCTGCTGGAAAGGGCGTTAACCATGGGTGACACATGGCAACAAATTGTCTCATTTTTGGTAAAAGTTCCTTGCGAAAAGGTTGACATTCGAGCTCCACGGGGTTCGCAGGCAGTGCTTCAGAGAGAGACAGAGAGAGAAATAGATGAAAAGGAAACGCAGGGAGGTTAACCTGGCGCGAGTGACCGGTTTGCTACCCTGCACAGTGGTGGGGGAATAGGGGTAAGAAAGAGGACAGAGAGAGAGATAAAATGAAAACGAAAACACACACACATACACACACACGCAAGACGTTCCAGTCAGAGCCGTTCTGGGAGACCGGTTGAATGCAAAAAGCGCAGTAGCGCTTGCACAGCCTTTTTCTGTGACGTTAGGTCCGGTCGATGGCGCAGGATTCTTTCTTCCGACAGAGTGCGGTCGTCCGATTTGTCGAGCGCGTTGCAATGTGACTGGCTCTGTGAAGAGTACTCGTGCTGCATAGGAACGGCCGACACCGTATCATGTAACCACTGCGGCAGTGATGAAACTATTGAACATATTCTGTGCGACTGCAGTGCTTCAAAATTTCCTTATGATTAAGGGGTGAACCCCCCCCCTTTTTTTTCCCCTTTTTGCCCTCTTTTTTCTTCTTTTTATGCTCGAGAGGACCGTCTCCCCATCCATTCCATTTTTTTAAGAACAGCTGGATGGCCGAAGGACAACATAACAAGGTATCACAACACGAGCCTATATAAATAAATAAATAAATAAATAAATAAATAAATAAATAAATAAATAAATAAATAAATAAATAAATAAATAAATAAATAAATAAATAAATGTTAGCCGGAATTTCCACCCCCATTTGCCTCTCCTGCTTTAAGGCCTGCCTATAAGACGTCCTCTGACGTTCCGCTCCTCAAAGACAGAAATAATATTATCTGGGGTTTAACGTCCCTACGATACGATTATGAGGGACGCCGTAGTGGATGACTCCGGAAATTTCGACCACCTGGGGTTCTTTACGTGCACTGACATCGCACAGTATACGGGCCTCTACCATTTCGCCCCCACCGAAATGCGACCGCCGCGGCCGGGATCGAACCCGCGACGTTCGGATCGGCAGCCGAGCACCTTAACCACTTATCCACCGTGGCGGGAAAGAAAGGAGCTTTAAAACTTAAGACTGTGGGAATCTCACCCATCGCGAGGCTGGCGTGACACGTGCTGCGCGCCAGTGATGCGCGTGGCCCACTCAGGGGCTTTAAAAGCGGCAGCCGTGGCGCGGCCCGGACAGTCGGTGACGGAACGCTGTGTGCGCGGGTGGGGTGTGCCCCGCCGAGGCCAAGGTTAGGGGCGAGTGCGTGTGCCCACGTTATCGTACCGTTTAGCTTTCGCATGGCTTTGTTAGTGTTATTAAAAGTTTATTTTTGAGTTCAACCGGCCACCACCACTTCCTTGGCAGCGCGACGGCGCGAACCCTTCAAGATAAATACAGTACTTATTTATAAAGAATATATGTAACATTATATTATATATTAATCAATTATTAGTATTACTACTATGATAAATGTTAACAATTATAATATTATATTAATAAAAGCTTACTTTGAACAATACCTGGATGAGCAAAACACTGTCTTCGTTCCCTTATCGAGCCGACTGAGCCCATGACGACAGTATGGCGGTACGCCATTTACTCTTTGTGCTTGCAAAACCGAGAGATAGAGAGAGAAAGCTATTTAATGAAAAACAGAGAATTCTGCCGGAGTATGTAAAGGCGCCTACATACTACCCTGTATATATATAGGGGTAAAGGGTTTGAGGACAGAAAGGAGGAGGAGGGCAGGAAGGGGAAGGAAAACAGATCCTATTACTATATCATTGACGCTATATGTCGGGCAGCTGAACAATACCCCCAAACGTCTGCAGTCGTTAGCTACCACAGTTATGACCGCCCCCGTTACGGAGACGCAACGCATCGATGCTTCGTAATTCCATCGCGTCGTCCCCGTGTTTGCACAGGGCAGGAAATATGATTTTAATGGTTCTCTCTATTAAAGACGATAGTCTTTCTTGGGATACTTGAACGCAGAAATTTTGATCCGTCTCTCTGTGTGTCTTTCTGTCTGTCTGTCACACGATTCAGCCACCCGGTCAAAGCTTAAACACTTGCTGAACGCCCAGCCATCTTGAACTGGTAGCGGCGTTCATACTTGTGAACATTGTCGATCAAAAAGCAAATATTACGCATATCTGACACGCAACATCAATACTTAGGTATTAGGTGGTGTGTTCCTTTTCTAGAAAATACATAGACACGTAATTCTAAAGACCCTAGTGTTTCTTTGGCTGCGCTGAAAATGCTAGTGTTTCTTCGGCTGCGCTGAAAATGCGACGCTATGAGCCAGATGCGGCGATTCAACATAGAGGAGGAGGACTCATGTAGTACAGCCAGCAGAAGACTATCGTCTTTCGACGACATTTGCAGCGAAGCACGCAGATACGCGGCCAATAATTTGCCGCATCGTTGTAGCCGGAGGAGGGGGTTTGTGGGGTTTAACCCGGCCCCCAAACCCGAAATTTTTCAATTTCACATGTGTATACATATACATGCGCACATACAAACGCACGAATAAACATACATAAATTATGTTTGAGACTCCAACCCCACCCCTCGAAAAAAAATTCTGGCTACACTACTGATCTACCGTATTCTCGATACGAATTTCGATGCGCAAGTTGGCATCAGGGCACTGCTTAAAGATAATGCAAAAAAAATACGAATAACAGAGAGCTGAGCTTGGCAAGTATTCATTCTAAAAGAGTGGGCGGGCAAACACGGACACAAGAAAAATGTCGAGACACCACAAACGCCGACTAACCAGGTTAGTCGGCGTCTGTCGTGTCTTGACTTCTCTCTTGCGTCCGTCTTTTCACGCACAGTCATTTAGAATCTTCATACGCAGCTGCGCGTATGAACGATCATATCGATCCGAACGAATAAAGTTGATTACGGGGCCATAGCGTCCTAGTGCAGGTGGACAAGGAAGGCGACGAGGACAGGCAACATTCATCTTCATCTTCCTATAACTTGTCCACGTGCTTTCAGCGCTGTGGTACCAATAATTGCCTAAAATCAACTATAGTCGGTTACAGCGTGAGCACAAATGTAAGCTCCGCTTACAGCCGTCGCTGTCCCATCGAGACAGAATTTACATAGATGCCTCATCCAATCGCATTTGCTTATTCACGTGACGTCGAGTGGCTTTCGCGAATTTGAGGTACGTGACTTTTCCATAGACACACGTTCATGCGCCGGGTTATCCATCGAAAAAAAAATGAATATCCTGGCAAATATCAGCGAAGATTCCGACATCAATGCTCATCCAAACGTGATATTTTAAGAAGAGACGACAAACTTTTGTTTGTTAATGTACGTAGTTTTACATTAGCAGCGAAAAAGTACTCATTGTTAGAACTGAAACCACCTATCACGACTCAGAAAAACGGCGGGCGCGCCGCAGTCCCGGAGGAGGAGCTTTTATTTATTTTTAAGTTGTAACCGACAGCATATAAAAAAACCCGTGCTCCTGGATCAGCGACAGCTGCTTCAACGGGGTCGAATCACATCAAAGGCCGCAGGAGCCCTGGACTGAAGTATCCCATCCGTGCAGGCCGTTAATAAATGTTATTTCCTCCTCCTTTTCCTCTCAGCAAAAAAACTGGTGAATACGTTTGTAGATGGGAGGTAATGGGAAGCCGGAGGTCGGGAACATCAAGGGCAGGGACAGGTGCGATTTGTCGTCTGGGCGGCTTGTTTCCACGGTGCCCAGACACAGTCGTTGACGGAAGGCTGCCCCATAGGGTCCATAATGAGGGGCTTCGGTGGCGCTGCGACTTCTGTGTACGACTCCATCTTCTTCGCTAGCCTGTCAACCACCTGCGGAATGAACATGCAGCGTCCAATGACTCTGAGAAATGCATCGGCGAGAATCAAGATATCGAAGATCGACTACGAGGGAAAGAAAAAAGACATGTTGGCGTCAAAATGTGCACGCCGAAAACTGGCCAAACATCAAGAACCGGAGGAAAGGGCGGCCGACTTTCTTACTACACTGTATTACGATGCCCCGCCTAACGTGAGCCAAGCTGTTCTTTGTCCAACTTTTTTATTAGCGAAGCTGTTTAGCAAATCGTTCCTTGTCCGACGAACCAAAAAACTGTCATCATCATAAACGGGTATGTGCCACAGAAATTGGGTAAATCCCACTACTCACCACTGGTTCACTAAAAATAATATTATTATCTACGGCTTAACGTCGCAAAATCACGACATGATTATGAGGGACGCCGTAGTGGAAGGCTCCGGAAATTTCGACCACCTGGGGTTCTTTAACGTGCACCTAAATCTAAGTACACGGGCCTCAATCATTTTCGCCTCCATCAAAAATGCAGCCGCCGCGGCCGGGATTCGATCCCGCGACCTTCGGGTCAGCAGTCGAGCGCTATAACCACCATACCACCGTGGCGAGGCCACTAAAAACGAAGAAGGCAACAGTTAGCCCAACAAATGTGCCACGGAAATTTGGTAAATCCCACTACTCACCACTGGTCCACTAAAAATGAAGACGTGGCAAGTCAGCATTCGTGGCAAGTCAGCACTTATACGTGGCAAGGCAGCACTCGCAAAGAAAATCACAGCATATCCACGGAGTGAATGATGATGAGTGGGCGAAGCTGCGGAGGTTCATCGGTAAACCGTGAATCTTCCGTGAATTCTGCCCAGTACATCATCACCGACATGAGATCGGGTGCGTTTATACTAAAGGTTCGATGAGTTATGACGACTTGCAGCGCACTTTAATTTTACATGTACGCTGTGAATTTTCATTGCTTAGAAAACCATTGCTTAGAAAACATCTGGCGTCTTTCGTTAAGAAGCTGGCGTCTTTTCGTTTTGCTTTAGAAACATCTGGCGTTCTTTTGTTTTGCTTTTACAAAACATCTGGCGTCTTTTGTTGGTTTATTTCATCAATCAACGGCGTTTTGAACAAAATTTTTATTGTTTAATCACGCACAGGAGAAATCTCACCAGGCACTACCTTGGAGGTAAAGAATGGCTGCTAATGGGAATGAGAGACAGAAGAAGTCGGCTTTTAGCTAACGCTGCGAATTTTTTATTGTTCAACAACGCACAGGAAAAATCTCCCACCGGCACCACCTTGCAGGTCAAAGCGTAAGACTGGTTACATACTACGCTACGAGGGACGAACGGGTGTCGCTATAAGGAGCTTCGCCCCTAAAAGTCGAGACTGCTTTTTGTTAGTGTGTTTTTATTACGAGCATTTTCGCACTTTTGCGCATTGCGTTCAGTCAGCCTGATACTAGGTTCGCTCCTGTTCTGTTACATTATATTTGTTTCGTTTATTTGTATTCCGCTAGCGTGCTACCATACACGAAACGCGGATCCAGTTAAGCCTACTCAAGCACCGTTGATTGGCCCCTTTGATCTATGCAATGCAGATGTGAGCCAGGGGCGTAGCCAAGGGGGGTTCAACACCCCCCCCCCCGCCCCCCCAACTCGAAAATTTTCAATTTTGCTTGTGTATATATACACGCGCACACACGAACGCACGCACGAACATACATAAAGTAGGGTTGAAACCCCCCCCCCCCCTCCCCGCCCTCGCAAAAAACTTCTGGCTGCGCTCCTGATGTGAGCCCCATCTTAACGAGCAGCTTCGATCGCCTCTTGCGCACACTCATGTTTAAATAGAGGAGGTCGTGGTTTAAACAACCCGACCTTGTCGCACCGATTCCCAATAGGCAAAAGCCTTAGATGCCTCATCAAACGCGAAAATTGACCGTCGGCGTCAGCACAAATGATGCAAAAAATCATGACGTGATGACGTCACACAACGCCACAATTCGTGACGCCCTTATTATGTCACTATGACGTCACATGATACCGTCATCACATGACATCGTCGTTTAGTCAAAGGTGGGCCGATCACGGAGGTAGTGCAAAATCAGGTGAAGTGCACAAAGCCTGGAATGCCTCCGATCTTGGAGGCAGTGCAAAACCACGTTGGGCGAAAAAAGCTTTCGGAGGGGGGCGGCCGAGGTTCAATAGATCGATTGAGAAGAAAAAAAAGACGATGGCTTTCGCCTTCGAGTCGTGTTAGGCGAATGCATAAAGGACCCAGAGTTTCTTTTTTTTTTTTTTCTTACCGACGGCAGTGTGGAGGTCAGGTCGTTGAGTTCGCAAGGGTCGCTTTCGATGTCGAACAGGTAGCGGCCCTCGCTACGCAGTTTGAATCCCGACTGAGAAATATTTTGCTGCGGCCACTGACACATCTGCGCAACAAGGTCCGTCACTGTATAACTCTTCCAGGGTCTTCCAGGCCAGCGAGGACTTCATCAGTCGGTCCAGGTCTTCCTCCGCGGCCTCCTCGCTTTCAGACTCTGGCATGCCACCTGGTACGGGGACGTGTTGCTGTAGTGCGACGTCGCTGAATGGGTTCGGCGCTTGAGACTTGGGACTCGTGAGTACGATGAGTTTGTGGTTACCGTCGCGGTAGCCCGAAAGCCCAGAAGCAGTGTCGATGTTGATGAGGAACTCGCTGCGAGGCCAAGTGGCGGTACTATCGCTTTTCGCCGTGGATAACGCTGGCCATAGGTCGAGACCATCGATGGTGCCTAGGTCGCTGACGTTACCGCCTGGTGAGACAGAATCGTTATTGCATGGACTTTGCAATTATCAAGCGCTTCTAGTTTCCACGGTCACTGCATTATTATCTTCCTTAATAGTTTCCTCGTCACACTTTTTTAGGTAACTTCTCTAAACGCAAGCCTGGAGACCTAACTCCGGCCAGTGAAAAAAGTTGGAGAGGTGGCCGTCACACACCGCCTGAGTGTCCCCATGAAAAATCAAATTTCACTAAATGAAGTTGCATTTCTCTCTTTTTTTCTCTCTCTCTCTACCACATGTTAAATTTACGTGTCTTACGGTGATTGAGCGTTCACGTTCTTTTAAATCTCTTATCTGCTGCATTACTCCTAGGCCTTGCTAGTTTTCTGTACAGTTAATTACCAGACTGCAGGAATTGCAGGCTCTGTACTTACGTACTTTGGAGAAGGTTCTTAACTGTCCCATTCGTCAAAATAAATCGAGGTGAAGGTTTTTAAAGCATATACTACGTAAACTGCGCGTTCAGCGTCTCTCATAGCTATTGCTTAAGGGTAAGCACTTACCAGCAGCCGAGTACAGAGTGGGCAACCAGTCGACCAAGTGCGAGTCGGGGCAGAACGACCCGGGAGCCAGGCCGGAGGAGCGGGCTCCAGACTACAGCCGGCACACGGACGCCGCCTTCCCAGAGAGTGCCCTTGACGCCTCGCAACGGCCAGTTGGAGCCCGTGTTCGAGTACACACCCCACGGAATTGCCCCATTGTCACTGGTGAACACTATGACGCTGTTGGCGAGCATACCGCGAGTGTGCAAGGCCTCCACGATGCGGCCGACGGCCTCGTCCAAGGCGTCCACCGTACCTGATGAGAGAGACCAGCCCGCGTACACCTTTCTTTTGTTTTCATTGCGATAGCAATTATATGGACAGTCTCGGCTGGATTTTGCCGTCGCCGTCGCCGTCGCCGCCGTCATGCACCGTATATATATATATATATATATATATATATATATATATATATATATCAAAGTCCCAAAGAAAAAGAATTCAGAAAAATGCTTCCGAAGCGCGGAATCGAACCAGCGACCTATCGTTCCGCAGCGCGAGGCGCTAACCACTACGCCAGATAGCGCAGATCCTTCAGGTAGCTAACGGCGAGCGTTATATACACACCCTTCACCGATGGCAGGACTCAGAGACGGCAGGCGCTTATAAGTGTTTCTTCATTACCAGCGAGACGGCGCGAGGAGCGCATCGGCGAGCTCGCTCGCTTCTTCTTATATTTGCGCAAGGAGAACCTTGCCCTTCCGCTGTCTGCTCGCGCGGTTTTCTCGTGGTGAGGGGAAGAGGGTTGTTTCAAGCTTTCACCGTGATGCCGCGCTCATGTTACGGAGCGTACGAAAGTCACTCGAGCTCAAGGGACGCCGCTAAACGAACAAACAGAAGATAAGCGCGAACTATCAAGTGTCACAGCTCGACACTTGAAGCACTCTAGTTTCCTTCGCTGCTTCGGCCGCCTTTGCAACAGGAGCGCTGTTCAAACTGAGAGTATCCATTGGCGAGCCTCACTTCGTATAGCATTAGTTTCTTGCTATCGCATTCATTGCTTCGCCCTTGCGGCGAAACTGTGACTTTTTGTTTAAAGGCGAAAGCCTTAGATGCCTCATCAAACGCGAAAATTGACCGACGTCCCAGGGCGTAGGCGTCTCCCGTCCGCGGCGTCATGAAAAAAAAATCATCATTACGTGATGACTTCACTATATGACGTCATCACGACGCCACAGATCACCAAAATTGTGATGTCACTATGACGTCACCGTGGCTTCACGACAGTATGAGGTCACCACGTGACATCGTAGCTTTATATATATATATATATATATATATATATATATATATATATATATATATATATATATATATATATATATATATATATATATATATATATATATATATAATTGAAGGAAACGACTTCATGGACGCCGGTAGATAATGTGAATGAAGACACACATCGACAAACAAAATGGTTTCTTTACGTTTCGGACAGTATAACAGAAGTGACAGTAATGCTACAGCATATAAAGCCCATGCGTTTTGATTACAATGATCACGTGAGCACAAACATCATGAAAAAAATGGAATGCATCTGCACGAAGTCAATGATGACGAGTGGGCGAAGCTAGGTCCTAAGGTCCATATTGTCTACGTTGTAGTCGCCGACTAGTATAAAGGGTCTGTGCTTGTAGGAGTTTTATATCGTTCTGTTGCAATTGTGATTGATATTAGTCTATTTATAAACCTGATGTTTCAATTTTACGCGGCGCTGTTCTGCGAGCACGGACACCACACAACGGACAAGCCTAGACCCTAAGGTGCTTCGCCCCTAAACAGTGCAACAATCAGAAATGGAACATATCAGTTTGGGCCCCGTATTACGTCCTCGTTATAACAAATCAATTCAGAAGTCACATCACGTGCAGAAGGATTACAGGTAGCACAAGCAGTAAAATTGACTGCAGTCATTGATGCAAGACACTCAGTTTCTCCGCACTTCCATTCAAACAACCTGCGATTGCATTGAATTTAAAGATGAAAAAATAATTCGCGAACTTTCCTGCCATGACGCGTTCGAAAACCAGACTCGAGTATTGTGGCTGTGATGTTGTCAAATGAGCGGCCCATTACGTTAGCATGCTTTGATATTGGAAGGTGAGGAAGTGAAGAGGTATGATCCTTGCGGTTGTTAAACCGATATCGGAAGGGTGTTTCGGTCTCGCCTGCATATTTCATTTTACGTATTGAACATTCTAGGAGATAATTAAACTACGTTACGCGCGTCGCAGTTATAGTCACCAGTTATTTTCAAGCTGAAGTTAGATGCGGTGCTGTTGACTGTTGCAATTTCTTTTATGATGTTTGTGCTCAAGTGATCATTGTAATCAAAATGTATACGCTCAGATGCTGTAGCACCACTGTCACTTCTGTTATTCTGACGAAGTCTGGTCGTCCCACGGCCGAAGCGTAAAGAAATCATTTTGTTTTTCGACGTGTCTTCTTTTTTGCTTATACACTCGTAGACGACTGGTGCGACTCACGAACACTGATACTGTGTTGCTGCTGTACATCATGCTCCACTCACCAGCGAGGAGCGTCCTGTTGCGATCGCCGATGTACGGAAACTTGGCCAGGTTCCTTTCCGGTGCGGCAGTCGTCAGAGTGGTCGTCTCACCGTGCGCCGCTAGAGTGGCCATGTACATAAACAGCGGCTGTAGAGCATACAAGAGTAAGGAGTATATTCTAAACAAAGCGTTTCCTCTGCTTGACTTCTTCTCTATTTTCATAAACAAAACAAGGTCGGCATAAAAAAAAAAACGAGTGGCCTTTTCTACTTTTGAGACCGAGCATTCGTACAGAAACGTTTGTTGTATATCTCAGGGGTCTCAGACACTCGGCGCGCGGACCTTTCGCTGGCGGCCCGGCCCGCAAATGACTGTCTTCGTCCTAATTTTTTTTCTTAATTAGTATGTTCCTGAGCTATACAGACGTAAGCGATCTCAAGCATTATTGTCGTGACGTAACCCATGCAGTCACCATGTGTTTTTTAAAACATAGCCGTGAAATAAAAAACTATATTTCAGAATCGGCGGTCCAGATTTCAGCCATTCTAGAGATCAGTAGCGACATCTTTCTCGAATCCTCACTCAATATCCCCTTCAGAAATGACCTATATATGAGACATGGGAAAGGTCTTTCTTCAAATGGCAACGTTCGCTGACATTTTGTTCAAGCTACTGCCCCCCCCCCTCTCCCTTGTCCTGAAAGACTAAAGTTCGTGATTGCGGACCGCGAGCTGAGGTGAGATTGAGACCCCTGGCCTATCCAATCACTTTGAAATCACTCGTGGCGCCAGATGCTGTGTAGCGCGCTTTGTCGCCAACATATCGATTGCTCCACCCTCGTGCGATGCCTGCGTCAAACGGCGCGAGTCTAACCTTATCTCTGTCGTGTCTGGAGATGATGTCGACCGCCCTGTCCGTGACGAGGTCAGTGTCGTACACGCCGTCTGCATCCTTCACCAGCTCTTCGTCGTCCCAGAAGTGGCGGCCACATTTGTTGTTCTGAAAAATAAATAAATATAAAGCAACAAAGAATGCAAAGAGCACTGCAAGACCCAGTGTCGGCAACGTCCACTGTGTGTCGTTCGTTCTTTCGTTCTTTCGTGTGTGTGTGTGTGTGTGTGTGTGTGTGTGTGTGTGTGTGTGTGTGTGTGTGTGTGTGTGTGTGTGTGTGTGTGTGTGTGTGTGTAGGCAATAGCGAAATTAAACGTTCTTTTTTGTGTTTGTTTGATTGTTTCTCCATGTAGGCGCGCGCTGCACTAACTTTTCGTTCAGGTCGTAAATATCTACGCTGTTTAGAACATCCGAGACAGCGTTTCTTTTCACAGCGAAAGCTGTTATGAGATCACAACGGCCGTTTTCGGCACCGTAGTTGTCCGCCGCCGCCTGTGTCCGTAACCTCTATCGCGCGAAATAAGAAAAAAATATTCAGGATGGAACGGGGTTCGAACCTGGGCCCTCTGCGTGGGAGCCCAATATTCTACCTGAGAGCCATGCCGGTACTTGACACTGCTTTGCAAAAAGGCCCTATACAGGATGCATGTCGGGAAAGAACCCCATTAACATATGTAATATAGCTTGGTAGAATAGTAAAATAACCAGGCGTCACACAACGCGAATTCTGTAACCAGGCGTCACACAATGCGAATTGCGCACCGAGTGGGTCGTGGAATGCTTCCAAACCATTACAAAGGAATCAGCCATAATTCTTCATGGTCATCAGGCACAGCATCAACAAAGTATACATAATGCCTTACAGATGTGTAGCGGGTACCACGGTTCTCTGTCGAATTACGAAAAATGGCATAGTGGCTGCTTCCCCACTTCACTAAAGTTATGATGATATATAGCGTAGTGGGTACCTCGCAATTGTATTTGCATTAGTTGCCAGGGAAGCCCATAACGCCCCCATGATCTACTTCCCCGGGGCCTCAATAAAGTTCTTTCCTCTCTCTCTCTCTCTCTCACGTTAACATATGTTATATAGCGTGTTGGGAGAATGAAAGAACGACCGGGCGTCACACAATAGGAATTGTGTGACGCCCGTAATTACGTAACTTCGCTTAAAGCTTCCAACCCATAACAAAGGGCTCAGCCATAAATCTTCATCGTCATCAGCCACCGCATCAACAAAGTGCACATAATGCCTTGCAGATGTGTAGCGGGTACCTCGCTTCTGCGCAGAATGACGAAGAGTGGCGTAGTCTGCTGTGCTTCCCAACTTCAAAAAAATTATGATTTATGGCGTAGTTGGTACCTTGCAGGTGTAGTTGTATTAATAGTCCCAAGAGAGTTTATAACGGGCTCTAGAAATGCCGCTCTTCCAACTTTCGCTGTGACTGTGCTGCGCTTACCGTGCAGGCCTGGCGTGGTTTTTTTTTTTTTTTGTTTTTTACATCGTTGTAATCAAGTATGTACAGATATCAGGTATTCTAGTAACGCTGGCATTTACATACAGGTGCGCTCGCGCGATTATAACATTTCAGCTGCGACCGCGGCACCCAAGTAGCTGCTGGATTGGTCTAACCCGTCTAACCTAGAAAATTGTGCCACACGCACCACCAAACGTTCTTATTCTAACAGGCATGCACTCGCAGTTAATAGATCGGAGCATTAGATAACCTGCTAAATTATGCGTCACCATCCTAACGTCTGGCCGAGTCTGATTTTTCATACGTGCTGACGACCTCCAGCTTTTCACGTAACACCTATCGTCCAATTCCATCGCCGACAGGGACGTAGCCATAAATGTTTTTCGGGGGGGTGCTCAGCCACACGTTATGCATGTTCGTGCGTGTGTTTGTATGTATGCGTGTATATATACATACGCAAAACTGAAAATTTTCTCTCAAGCAGATTACATAGCGCAGAACCGAACACAGGACAGGAAGACGACGCGACGAGCGCTCGTCCCGTCATCCTCTTGACCTGTGTTCGGTTCTGCGCCATGTATTCTGCTTAAGCGATGACCAACCAACACATCCAAACCTTATCCTTTCTGAAAATTTCCGAGGAGGGGGGGGTTCAACGCCCCCTCCCCCCAATGCCAGTGATCGCCTGGTATACGTGGTACGCGGCTTCCCTTCAATACTATTTTCTGTAGACTGGATTTGCAGAAGTTTTGAGGAAATCTTCAAGAACAGCTCGGGAAGCATGGCTGCACAAAGTGGTTCGCTCTTTTCCTGATGAGCGTTGACACTATTAAAAAAAAAGAGAGAGTATGTTTTACTCCTTTCGGTGAGTCCTGACTTGTCGCGTCTGTGACTCTCTTTAAAGAGACACGTTAACTCTCTTTTGGGTGTCCCACGACTCTCCGACGAGTGTATAATGATATCCACGGAGAGCTCACGTGTCTCTTTAAAGAGAGTCATATACGCTGCAAGTCAAGTCAATCATACAACTATGCAGATATTATCGAAAAGGTCGCGGGATCGAATCCCGGCCGCGGCGGCTGCATTTTCGATGGAGGCGAAAATGTTTGAGGCCCGTGTACTTACATTAAGGTGCACGTTAAAGAACCCCAGGTGGTCGAAATTTCCGGAGCCCTCCACTACGGCGTCTCTCATAATCATATCGTGGTTTTGGGACGTTAAACCCCAGATATTATTATTATTATATTATCGAAAGTAAGTTGGAAAAGCAGCACACTAGAAGCGCTGAGACGCGGGGAACTCACGAAGTTTAGTCCATGGAAGTAGTAGTACTTGGCAGTATTGTAGTAGCCGAAGAAAGTGTCGAAGCCTCGCCTCGTGGGAGTATAGTCGATCCTGGAGTAGCCAAGGTGCCACTGAGATGGAAGAAGACATACGAGAACATGTAGCAAATTTAGTTCTGGCTCAATTGACGAACGAGCGCAGCTATCGTATCCATAGCTGTTCTCAGAAGCATCACATGAGCTGGGTAACTGAAGCGGAAAAGCAACGTGCGGTGTTCACACGCAGCGCGAGCAAACACCAGGCAAATTTCACATATTAATATATAAAGTGCATATAAGGAGCATTGCATAGACCTCGAGTTCGGCTTAGCGTCATTCAGTTGATCTATACTAAGGCCTCAGAGTCATACTAGCTGCAGCAAGATTGGAATGACGCTTCGGTTAATTGGTTCGTTTTCACGATGAAATGAAGTATATATAGCGCGAAAGAACAGATGCAAAAATTGCGGAGGATTCCTAAGCATTATTTTTATGAAATGAGAACACCGAAATCGTTCCTTTAGGCTAGGTTGCTGTTACGCAGGGGTTCGGCAAAATTACATTGCCATAAGGCTACGTCGGTGCATGGTCACGTGTCGCAGACGTCGGTGCGCTTACGCAGTGCGCCGACTATTTCTATGCGCCTTCTTTTTCCCCGTTCGAGTCGGGGCTTCTTCTTCTCATGCGGGCATTCCTCTCTCCTACGACCGCCACGGCTGCAGGGAGTTTCTGAGGTCACGTGCTTTCCGGACACCGCTTCTGCGGGCGCCAGCTGGGCGCGCGCTTTCGCCAACCTCGCCATGAAGCGCTTTCGAGTTAAAAAGGCCACAAGCGTTTGTGGTGCGTTGTCTAACTCTTGTTCTGCGATATGGCTTCATTTGATTAGTTGGATCGCAGTTACACCCGTGAGACAAGGCCAAATAATACCTAGCGCTAAATTTACTTGAGCTCACTGCGAACAAATAAAAAATAAAAAATCACGCCATCTCCCGCTAAAGGGGACCATGAGGCGATGCGAAGCAGCGTTTCGGCATGTCGAGCCCGCGTTTCAGAGGGAGAGCGGAGAGGGGTAGTGTAGAGGGGGAGAGAGGGAGTGGAGAGGTGTGTGGAGAGGGTTTGCGCATGCGCAGTAAGGGTGCTCACGCCGCACACCATCGGACCATCGGTTTGAACTCCGCCATAAGATGCTTCGCATCTAAAAGAAAACACGCACTACCAGCGTTATGGAGAATGTGAGCGAAGACGCACCAGCTATTTAGGGTGTGGACCTGCCAAAGGCATCCGTGAAGTGACAGTCACGTGGTAGATACCGCTTTCAAATATTTTGGACAATGTCCTGCAACTTTTTGGCGCGTCCTTTCCTAACGTCCATTTAAAATGATCATATGTCGACAAAATATCTTCGAAGGCCAAACTTAATCTGTTATGAGAAGCTTTCCGAACAGAAACGCGCGCCAAACATGTAAATATATTGAAATAGTGACGGCGTACTAGTATGCCTACACTGATATACGAGCAATAAATAAATCGTGAAACAAAAGCGTGTCGTCTATTTCCTGCATGCTAAGCCTTTCAAGGTAAGGAAACGCAGATAGAGGATTCAGAAAGCACACTTCACCAACTAAGCGAACGCATATGTGTTGAAATGTGCCAGGACACGAAAAGAAACACACACCACAGCGCCACAGCGCTGTGGTTTGTGTTCTTTCTCGTGTCCTGGTTTTTTCGCACAGCCCATTTTAACATAATGAATGAATGAATGAATGAATGAATGAATGAATGAATGAATGAATGAATGAATGAATGAATGAATGAATGAATGAATGAATCTTTATTTCCACTGAACAGTTGCACAATTCCGACTTAAATGTCAATTTTTCTAAGTAAACTTGGTCCACCCCACTTGCGCTTGGCTCTTGTGCGAGTTACGCAGCTTGCGTACGCAAGCGAGGCCCAAGCCACTCGCCTACCCTAAATTAAAACCCTATAAAAGAGAGTTGTAGTGCTGCGGCCCAAAAGCGGCTTGCGTACGTATGCCTTTGCGTTCCTTTGCATTCTCCTTGGGTGCAGCTGGAAGTACCAAGTAATGCAAGAGCGTGCGTATGCATGGCTTGGGGTCCCCAGAACTAAAACTATCAATAGCCCAGAATAAGCTGTGTCATAGGACGCGAAATCACAATGAGAACACAATTAAAAAGAACACATCTGTCGAACAAAGCTGCTTATCGTGTGCCAGGACATTTGAATTCTACTATATATACCTCTCAAAAGAAAATCGTACGGTACACGGTGCCACGCTATATATACTAGCATTCGTCAGAATATTCCAGCTGGTCATGAAAATATATTAACTTGTCATAAGTCGGCTATTATAGCTAGTTTACTTATTTGTTTTTTGGTCACCTATAATTTTTTTCCTATATTACGGTGGCGCGTCCGGCCACCGCCAATACAATGCGGGACGTGTACCTGTGCCGAAGTCCTGGGCGTGTTTATTAAGGCGTATGTAAACCGGAATGGCATAAAACACCCTTCCGCTTTGTATTATACTTGGCAAGACGCTCTACTATAGTCGTATATGCTGAAAAACTCTCTCATTGCTCTTGACAATCAGCTCTGCTTATAAACAGCCCATACTATGTTTATATGCTTACTTTTCCCAGAGCGTGCGTCTGGTAACCAAGGTCCCTGAGGCGTTCGGCTAAAGTAGGAACGCTGAGGTCCATGCCTCCTGGCTGGGCAGGAAGGAGCACATCGTGCTGCAGACCTGCGAAGTATATGGACCGAATTCAATGCGAGCTTCAATATATATGCTGTCGAGCTCTCAAGGAAAGAAGAGGTTAGTCCAATAAAGAAAACTTAACAATTTATAGGTGAAAATTTAACAGAAGGGTGTGTCCAGATAAGATCGAACACGAGGTCCCGGTCACCATTCCCGATTGTGATGAAATTTACGGTAGGTCTAGGCATTGCACCCAGAACAATGGTTTCGCAGTTAGTTTTGCGAAAAAAAAATTTTGTTCGCCTGAAAAAAAAATATATATAAATTTTGGCCGCAAAAAACGCTTTTCCGCCCATTTCGCGATTTCTGAATTTTGAGCGCACCTAGGGAAAAAACGGTGCACTTCTTGGTCACGATATTTATTCCCCTTAAAGAACAAGTAAAATACAATCTTACGAGTCTATTAATTCCCTTGCTTGTTGAAGCACTTTTGAACAAAAAAATCACAAACGTGCCAAATCGCACAAAATACCTCTATTTCAGGAATTTATTGCTGGAAGCAAGTTAAAGTGAGGATAATGAAAATCGGTACGTATTAACTTTGATACTTTCGCTCTCTTTTAAAATAATTTGCATGGTTTTATCACGCTCCGTTTTACTCGATAATTGGGCTGAAACGTAAGTGATTTACGAAAAACGGCGAATTTTGAAAATGATTTTCTCAAAAAGGCCATTTTTAATTTTTTTAAAAATCCCTCTGATTGAAGTCAAGGACGTCATCTACCATTGTGCAGAAAAAAACGTGGCATTATTTTGGTTGCTGACAAGTTATAGTGCGTCAAATGTGACCATGCCAGCCGAGCGGCCGCGTCGTTCGTTATGGGCTGAAACTCGGATATAAGTTGCTAAGAATACTTGTACGTGACGTAATCACAAATCAGCAGCTCCACACCAACAAATGCGCAGCCCGGTGTCATGGTTAAGCAAGCTTTGTCTTGGGATCAGCCGCTTGACAAACCCGCAGCGGCGGCCGCTCGATGCTGCGGGCACTCACATTACATGAGTACCGCTTCGACTGTGGATAAGCTCCGCTTGCGCGCCAAACTACGCTCAGAGGACAAACGAGAGAAGGAATGCATCACTGTGAAAGTTAAAGGCCGTTAAGTGCCAACAAATGTCATAATATGCAACGAAAACTCTGCCGGCAATTTCTCAGTGAGCGCCTTCAATACAGCACGGATGTATTTTTTTCCCTGCTGTTATGCCCGAAGCCGCATAATATCGTGATAAACGCTCGACTTGCGTTGAATATTCTATCTGCGGACGCCCAACAATACAGTATTGTAAAAGCGGTTCTTTAATGAAGTAAAGGACTTGGACACACTTCTTTTCACAGCCGGCTGACACAAGTGTTCTGGCACGAGATGAACAACTACAGTTTGAGTTGCTCGACCATCGGAAGCACGTATGACAGCTTTCTTTAGATGTCAATGGCTTTCTTTTGTGCCATATGTTGCTCATAGAATGAACCTAATTATATTTAGGCCATCCGAAGAGAAAAAGCAACACATGAGCGCATTACTGGAGGCGCTCACTGGGAAATCGCTGGCAGAGTTTTCGTTGCATACTATGACATTTGTTGGCACTTAACGGCCTTTAACTTTCACAGTGATGCATTCCTTCTCTCGTTTGTCCTTTGAGCGTAGTCTGGCGCTCAAGCGGAGCTCATCCGCAGTCGAAGCGGCACTCATGTAATGTCAGCGCCCGCAGCATCGAGCGGCCGCTGCTGCGGGTTTGTCAAGCGGCTGATCCCAAGACAAAGCTTGCTTAACCATGACACCGGGCTGCGCATTTGTTGGTGTGGAGCTGCTGATTTGTGATTATGTCACGTACAAACATTTTTAGCAACTTATATCCGAGTTTCAGCCGATAACGAACGACGCGGCCGCTAGGCTGGCATGGACACATTTGACGCACTATAACATGTCAGCAACCAAAATAATGCAACGTTTTTTTCTGCACAATGGTAGATGACGTCCTTGACTTCAATCAGAGGGATTTTAAAAAAAATTAAAAATGGCCTTTTTGAGAAAATCATTTTCAAATTTCGGCGTTTTTCGTAAATCACTTACGTTTCAGCCCAATTATCGAGTAAAACGGAGCGCGATAAAACCGCGCAAATTATTTTAAAAGAGAGCGAAAGTATCAAAGTTAATACGTACCGATTTTCATTATCCTCACTTTAACTTGCTTGCAGCAATAAATTCCTGAAATAGAAGTATTTTGTGCGATTTGCCAAGTTTGTGATTTTTTTGTTCAAAAGTGCTTCGACAAGCAAGGGAAGTAATAGACTCGTAAGATTTTATTTTACTTGTTCTTTAAGGGGAATAAATATCGTGACCAAGAACTGCACCGTTTTTTCCCTAGGTACGCTCAAAATTCAGAAATCGCGAAATTGGCGGAAAAGCGTTTTTTGCGGCCAAAATTTATATATATTTTTTTCAGGCGAACAAAATTTTTTTTCGCAAAACTAACTGCGAAACCATTGTTCTGGGTGCAATGCCTAGACCTACAGTAAATTTCATCACAATCGGGAATGGTGACCGGGACCTCGTGTTCGATCTTATCTGGACACACCCAGAATTCTGTCTGGTTGGGAAGGATTCTGTCTGGTTGGGAAGGAACATTTTCAAATGCCCACCTATCATGTCAAATTAAGATTTCCCTCACTTCTGAGCGTCTCTCTTGAATTCACGGGAGTTGAGACTCGGTACGTCGATAAATCGCGACAGCAGGCTGTATAGAAGTGGATATCTTAGCGATGAGAATCCCTTACCCGTCCTGATTGGGTAGAGTCCTGTCAGAAGAGCCGCCCTGGAAGGCGTACACGTCTGCATCGTGTAGTGCTGCGTCAGCAGGACGCCGTGGGCTGCCAGTGCGTCCAGGTTTGGCGTGGGGATTTGATAGCCACCTACTAGACTTGTGTCAGCCCATCCCTGCGCCATGTGTCAGTCGTACCGCAGTCGTGCGGTAGTTGCAAGATGTCGAGGTGGGCTAGTTGGTTCGGATTCATTGTAAGGTATGAAACAACGCAAATACGGAGAGCCACAAAGAAGAATCACCACTGTGTCCTTGCGCTGTGCCACACATTGTAATGCTTGTTTCAGTTATGCGGTTTTACATGCGGCTTGAGATGACGCGGATCAACGCGACGAGAGGCTGCAAATCTAAAGCAAAACGCGTTTTTTTTTTTGTCGTGTTGTTTTTCATCCGTGCGAGAACAAGTAGGTGTCGCCACAATAGCAAGAAAAGGTAACGTAGGTGTTCAAAAAATTCACCGACGATTACGATACTGCCTAATGCGAATTCTGAGCGCAGCTTCGTGTTGGGGAAAGGCCAACTGTGGTCGAAGTTATGGCTTTCCGCAAGGTATCGACTACGCCATAAATCATAATTTCTGTGAAGTAGGACAGTGCCCACTACGCCATTATTCGTCTTTCTGCGGATAAGCGCGGTACCCGCTACACATCTGTAAGGTATTATGTGCCCTTTGTTGATGCTGCATGTGGCTGATGACGATGAAGAATTATGGCTGAGCACATTGCAGTGGGTGGGTAGCAATAAACCACACACTCATAGCGCAATTAGCATTGTGTGATGACTGGTTGTTATTTTACTCTTCTGCCACGCTATATATTACATGGGTTAGAGCGATTCCTTGACCGAAATGACACCTGTATAGGGTCTTTTTGCAAACGAGTTTCAAGCACCAGCGTGGCTCTGTGGTAGAATACTCGACTGCCACGCAGAGGGCCCGAATTCAAATTGAATTCTGGGTAACTTTTTCTGATTTTATTTTTTCATGTCTATTGGTTACGCCACGGACGGCGACGCCGCTCAACGAAGAAACGGGCGCCTAAGAGCTGCGCTCTAATAAACGAGTCTTCAAAGACAAAATATATGCGCAGCTAATTCTTTATTCGGATTCATAGACCAGCGGTCAAGTGAAACTTTTAGGACATCTATCTTCCATCACAAAACGAGCGGAAATTGCTGCCTTAGCACGAAAGTGCACAGCATCAAATTTTCTCAACTCACCATCTTGGAATTGCACGAAGAAATGTAAAACATTCTATTTGACTAAGTTTGACTATTTGACTAAGTATGGTGACAAAACAACCATAATTTACAAACAGCGCAACTGCAATGGCTTCAACATTCAACCAAGTGGCACGGTACCAGATTGGTGCCACGGCTTGAAGAGGCTAGTAAACTTATAGGCGTTTGAATAGCGATGTTTAGTAATCGAGTCGTATACGACAATTCCAGAAAAAGCGTTCTTGCAATACTGAATCGAAGATTGGGTATATTAGTGTCGTGGGTGTTCACTGGGCACATCTTCGTTCTTCATGCAATAAGCAAACAGGGAAGGTCGTTGAAGGACACCCTGCTTTACTGGTACGTGTGACATATGCGAACGCCCACTCGTTCCTTACAGAAATGGCCAGCAGCGCGGCCTCCAACTCTTGCGGCTGTGATGGCACTATTGAACATCATCTGTGCCACTGCCTATCTTTTGAAGGAGCTTACGCATAATTGCGAGTACGAGGCTACAAAAACCTTATGAAGTTTCTCAAAGGCGACCGGACTTCTATGAACGCTTGTGAACCATTAGCGTATGTACCGTACGCTCACATTCCAATGCCCCTGTTAGTTTTCTTACCCTTGGTATTTTCTTACCTGTTCTATCTACTATTATATCTCATTGTTAATTGCAGGGTAGCAAACCGGGCACGTACCTAGTCAAACCCCCAACCCTTCCCTCTTCGTTTCTCTTTCTTTCTCTCTCTCTCTCTCCAAGGACAGGGTAGCAAATCAAGAGGCACCATGCTCTGTTTAGCTTGACGAGGCATTGTAAAAAACGCAAAGACCACACTTACCACATCGTCCGCTAGAATAAAGACCATGTGAGGAGGTTTTTCGGCGGCAAGAACGGCCGACGGTGTCAACAATGCGAGAAAAATCGGAATCATGCTGAAAGAAAAGGCCAACACAATTGAGCTTTCGGCCTAGTTGGTATACGTTGCCCTCGAAATAGCAGCTGGGCTAAAAAGGTTGCACCTCGCAAAATAAACAAACAAAAAAGAAAGAATGGAAAGAAAGAAATATACATATGTGCCAAGAGGCGGGGGAATGAACAGAATGGGAGAGGTGCGGGGTATGCGATGCAAGGACGACATGAAACGAACAGAATCGCGTATTAAAATCCAGTCAAAACAACAGTTTCACTGTAGAGGGCTTACGCGAAGGCGCAGTGCTTGCCAGGCATGCGATTGCGATGCGGTGGTCAAATTAAATTCAATACAATTTTATATCATCATATTAAATATCTGAAACATGCAGATGCTGAAGCTCCAAACCGGAGGGACGAGATCAACGGTAATTGCAATTTGACTGAGATGCACACAGAGACATATGACCGCAGAGCATAAATAAATAAATAAATAAATAAATAAATAAATAAATAAATAAATAAATAAATAAATAAATAAATAAATAAATAAATAAATAAATAAATAAATAAAATGTACCTGTACAAAACAATAAAAGCGTATCACAGCAAAAAATTACGTAACCAAATTTAATGTAACACAAATGGAACACATAGTAAATAACGGCAGAAATACAGGCAAAAATGCAGCAATACCGGCTCGAGCAGAATGTGATAGAGTAAACTGAGCATTGTGCATTCTTATTCAAAGCCGTAGTTGCTCAATTCCGTTGTTGCTCAAGTGGTAGAGCATCGGACGCGCAGTTCGAAGGTTACGGGTTCAGATCCCACCAACCGCAAGGCTGCTTTTTCGTCCACTTTAATTCATTTCAATTTACATCACTATTAATACACTACAGTTAAAGGCAGCAATTCATGGTCCCTGTGCTTTCCCTGGCCTAATTGTCTGTTGGATTCTTATTCTTTTTGTTACTTATGTATCAGCGACTCTGCAATTAAGGTCAGTTTCGCGCCGTGAACAAATGCAGCCGCAGGAAAAGACAGACTCCCCTTAAGCACAGATTTTCTTAGTAAACCCACACGCCTTTTGAACGGTGCAGTCCAGCAGAAGCTCCCGAGCCTTTCTGTGAGCTGCAAGTCACAGGCAACAGCGCCAGGTTGCCGTCAGAACAGAAGAGTTATACCTAATCCGCCTATCTCGCATTGCGTGTATGTCCTTGGCACTGGCAGCTGCGTGACACTGTTTTCCGGCTACCCGGTGAAGGACACGCTGCTTTACTACTGCCCCGTTATGACGCTATAGCTCCAGGGTGGTATGCAAACACGAGACGTCACCAAGCGGGGACGCGTAAAAAAACAACGCACGCGATATCCTGATGGTGTTAATTGCGCAACTGTTTGTCGGGTACGTGGTGCTTCCTCGTACCTCGTTACAACTTATATCGCCCCTACAATTAAGAAAAAGTAAACGAAAGCAAGATTACATCGTAGATAACTGCACGATGTAAGAACACTCTTCGAGAGGGGCTTGAAGCGCGTTATAAGGTCACGATAACGAGGTGCACTTTATTAGGATCTCTGACGCACTGCTTGCCACGAACCATTTTTAATGACCCTTTTCATGTCAGCGCCATACATTGACATAATTGGGAGGGTGGAGGGCGCTGCGACGAAGCTTTGCCCCCTCCCCCCCCCCCCCCCCCCCGAAGGGGAACCCTGCCCACGCCTATGTCTGAAGAGCGAAAAGCGTTTGCTCTTCATTTTAATGAGATACCTTTATTGCTGGACAGTGCGTGCATGCGTGTGCGTGTGTGCGTGTGTGCGTGTGTGTGTTTGTTGTCACAGCTACGACAAGTGCTTAAAAACAAGTAACTTGTCATTAATGCGGCCGAGCCATTCGCGCGTACTTGCTTACGTACCCATGACACACGGGAACTTCAAGGGCCTTTGGACGTCTGCTGGAAAGGGCGTAAATTAACCATGGGGGAATCATGACAACAAACTGTCTCATTTTCGCTAAAAGTTTCTTTCGAAAGGTTGACATCCGAACTGCATGGGTTCGCAGGCAGTGCTTCAAAATTTCCTTTTGATGTGAAACCTCCCCCTTTCCCCATTTTTTTGCCCTTCACTCTAAAAAAAGGGCGAGTAAAAAGGGTGTCATTTTGACCCACGAAAATAATCGCCATCTATATCTCGCGCATCTATGCGCGTTATCAGCAAGACACAGCATTCTTGATAAAAAAAAGTGGCGAGCGCCGAGTTTTCAAGAGAGGAAACGCAAGCCAGCCAGAAGACAATTACTGTTGTGGGACAAAAAGACGCTCTTTTTACGCGATCTTTTCTTAGAGTGTTGTTATTCTTCCTTGTAAACTTATTGCTACTGTAAACTACTCCCCTCTTGGCGAAATACCCCCCAGGATTGGTTCATAAATAAATAAATAAATAAATAAATAAATAAATAAATAAATAAATAAATGTTAGTCGGAATTTCCGCCCCCATTTTCCTCTCCTTTAAGGCCTGCCTAAGACGTCCTCTGACGTTCCGCTCCTCAAAAACAGAAATAATAGTAATATCTGGGGTTTAACGTCCCTACGATATGATTATGAGGGACGCCGTAGTGGAGGGCTCCGGAAATTTCGACCACCTGCGGCTCTTTAACGTGCACTGACATCGCACAGTATACGGGCCTCTACCATTTCGCCCCCACCAAAATGCGACCGCCGCGGCCGGGATCGAACCCGCGACCTTCAGGTAAGCAGCCGAGCACTTTAACCACTGATCCACCGTGGCAGGAAAAAGAAAACTTAAGACAAATTCAGTAGTTATTTATAAATAATATATGTAACATTAAATTATATATTAATTATTAGTAGTAATAATATTTCAAATATTGACGATTATAATATTATATTAATAAACGCTTACTTTGAACAATGCTTGCAGATTCGCAAAACACTGGGGTTTAACGTCCCTACGATATGATTACGAGGGACGCCGTAGTGGAGGGCTCCGGAAATTTCGACCACCTGCGGCTCTTTAACGTGCACTGACATCGCACAGTATACGGGCCTCTACCATTTCGCCCCCACCAAAATGCGACCGCCGCGGCCGGGATCGAACCCGCGACCTTCGGGTCAGCAGCCGAGCACTTTAACCACTGATCCACCGTGGCAGGGACAACAGAAAACTTAAGATAAATACAGTAGTTATTTATAAATATTATATGTAACATTAAATTATATATTAATTATTAGTATTAATAATATTTCAAATATTGACGATTATAATATTATATTAAAAATTGGGGGACGCTTAAGCTTCGCCTTTAAGTGTTGAACGCGATAGCGATATCCTGCCCCTAGTGCGCACTTCGAACACTACGAGTGTTTAACAGAATGCGCACACTGAGGTGTGTGCCTTATGTAATGGGTAGCATGCTTTAAACCAGAAACTTTTTTCGAAGTTGCGATGCACCCACTACGTGGTCTTAAGGGAATACGCGCAGTAATGTGTCTGCCTTTTGTAATGGGTGGCTGTCTTTAAACCACCAAGTCCTTAGGATACTGGCATGGTGTGACGCCCGATGGCAATGTACGCTTGTACCACGCAATATTACTGCGATATTACATCTCGTACCGGAACACTTGTATACAGGACGCGTATTTTTAGGAAGCATGGAAGTTACTTTCAGTGCTGGTCCAACCAGAGGCGTGGCTGTGTGGTAGAACACCTGCTTGCCACGCAGACGGCCTGGGTTCGATTCTCACTCGCACTTAACATTTTTATTATTTATTTTATTTGCAGCTTTTTCGATTTTTCGGTCACGGACAAGATGATTTTTCGCTCACAACCAACGGCGCCGACGCCGACGACGGAATTTCTGCGATACGAGCTCTTTAACGCTATCGCGTTAATAAACGCTTACTTTGAACAATGCTTGCAGATTCGCAAAACACTGTCTTCACTGCCTTCTCGAGCCGACTGAGCCCTTGCAGACAATATGACGGTGCGCCATTTACTCTTCGTGCTTGCAAAACCGATTTTATTGTTATATTATTGACGCTACATGTCGGGCAGTGAACGATACCCTCAAACCTCTGCAGTCATTGGCTGCCACAGTTATGACCACCGCCATTGCGGAGACGCAATGCATCGATCAGGGGCGTAGCCAAGGGGGGGGGGGGGGTTTCAACCCCCCCCCCCGAAATTTTTCAGTTTTGCTTGCGTATATATACACGCACACATACAAACGCACGCACAAACACACATAAAGTATGGTTGAACCCCCCCCCCCCGAAAAAAATTTCTGGCTACGCCCCTGGCATCGATGCTTCGTCATTCCATGGCTTCGTACCCATGCTTGCACAGGGCAGTAAATATGGTTTTAATTGTTCTCTTTATTTTTGTTCTTTTTTTTTAGTTCAGTCAGTAGTTCGGAAGGATCGTATGCTTTTTAACTCATTCTCGTTTATTGCCCGTAAGTTTATTGCCAGTGAGCCAGAATGTCCTATAAACTTGCGGATACCTGTGAAAGGGGAACGCTACAGATTGCAAGGGTGACAGTTTTTGTGTGTGTGTGTGGGGGGGGGGGAGGGGGGGGTATTACACGACATTTTCTTGAATTCGCCGCTTCGCTATAGTTTCCCGTTTGAACAACGCTTACTTAACTGCTGGCATTGTACGCGCCAAAACCACGATGTGATTATGAGGGACGCCGTATAGAGGAGGGTTCCGAAGATTTCGACCAGCTGGGGTTCTTTAACGAGCACCTGGATCTAAGTACACGGGCCGCATTTCGACGGAGGCGAAATGCGGCCGCCGCGGCCGGGATTCGATCCCGCGACCAGCAGTCGAGCACCATAACCACTACACCACAGCGGCGGGTAAATGATGAAGTTAAGGGAAAATAACAGGCATTCTCTCTGTCCTCTTTCCGACCCCTATATCCCCACCCCTGTGCAGGGTAGCAAACCGGTCGCTCGCACCAGGTTAACCTTCCTGCCTCTTCCTTTTCATCTATTTCTCTCTCTCTCTCTAAGGAAAAATAAAAAAGTGGACGAGGAACAAAAAGATTGTACCAACTATACTGTACCAACTAGCGGTTGTCCTGTCTCTTTCTATGTCGTCCTTTGTGCGTGTTCGCTAGCAATATGGAAGCACACACACACACAAAAAAAACTCATTTCTAGTAGGATCCCAACGCACGCGTTCTCTGCATTACGCGAGCGATGCTCTTTGTTAGATAAGCTATATATACTGCGGCACCGTTTTCTTATTCACTTTCCTGAATATCCAATGGAAACTCCTAACTGACCGCCCAGTCGCGCGATATTCCTCCTCAAAAGTGCGAAACGAAATGTTTGAAAGGAAAAGAATGCCAGTTCTCTGTACTCCGATTCGTAAAACGTCACTTTGTTCAATATGAGTAAATTAACAGCGCCACAATATATTATCGACGCATGTGTCTCGAAATCATACATTACATACCCCCTTCAACCCGTCGGCGACAACTCGCGGATGGCGATATGTGCCATAAATAATTTGTGAAAACGTTAATTAAAGAATAATTGCTATTGAATTACAACAGCGACATGCGCCACCGGTGGACATGACGTCAACACTGACCCCTTAAAACTAACACGCCAGGGATGACAAGGCACCTTTGGCAAAGATAGGTCCTCCTATCGAAACGTCAGCCAGCCTGTCTGAGGCACTCTCTCCTGTTCGTTCAACCTATCCCACATTAATGAATGATTGTTATTTAGAAGGTTGATCGTACTGATATCTAGAGCATGTAATTCTCGCTATATTCGAACAATCCATGCTTGAATCTGCCACAGGAAATTCTAAAAAAAAATAATGTTTATTCTAAAGAAAGGAATTACGACCCGAAACCTACGACGGAAGCACAGAAGATAAAGATAACATGTTGGTCACATACATAGGCGTGCGCGCGAGGGAGGGCAGAGAGGGGGCGGCCGCCCCTCCTAGTCACCTAAGAGGGGAGGGGGGCGCAAATTCTGCCCCATACATTGACCCCCCTAGTCATCTAAGGGGGGGAGGGGGCGCAAAATCTGCCTCGTACATTGACTTAGTAGGGGGAGGGCGTCAGTCCGGGACAGCCCCCGCTCGGCCGCGGCTGCCTGTGTCACACAATTACGACTGGGACGACCATCCGGTGTAGCCTTCCCTTCCACGCCAGCTCCACTGCAGCAGAATTGGCTGGCCTTCACTTGGCAGCCGACTACCTCGCTGCTATGCCACCCCAGCTGCCCGTGGCGATCCTGTGCGACTCCCGGCCAGCCCTACAAGCGCTGCTGCAGCCAGACCAAGCCGGCATTACCGTGGCGTTACTGCACGCCAAGCTAACCGCCATCGAAGCTAGCGGTGTGCGTCTGTCCCTTCACTGGCTTCCCTCGCACGTTGGGATAGCCGGTAACGAGGAGGCCGACGCCGCTGCTAAGGCAGCACACCACGGCGACACCCCAGCCACCTAGTCACCAAGGCGGTAGCCCTGTCGGACTATTCCCGGCAACGAATGCGGCAGCTGCTTCCAGCGGCCCACCCTGACACGCGGGTGGCAGGCGGCAAACCACCGCCACCCCTACCAGAGACCGACCTGGAGAGACGCGAGCGGTGGCTACTGCTTCGCCTGCGGACCGGCAGCGCTTGGCCTGCGGCACGCATGTTTTCCAAGGGTCGCTGCTCATCGCCTGCGTGCCGCAGATGCGGCGACGACGAAACTTTGGAACATATAATTTGCACCTGCCCTGCTCTGGTCGCTGAACGACGCTTGATGGCGCGCCGCTATCGCCTGCTCGGTCTCCCTGCGACAACGGTGGAGGACTTTCTCTTTCCCGCACGGTCAAAGCTACAAGCCCTGCGAGCCTTCCTCGAATTTGCCGCTTCTGCGGACCTCGCCATCTTATAGACGAGCCCTTTGGCTTCGTGCTCCCGCCTTCGTTGACAAGACACTCTCGCCACGCTAATCACACCTTCTATCTTCCTTTCTTCTATCATCTTCACTTCCCCTTCCCCACTCCTAAGGGCGCTGAGCCGTGCCCCCACGACGGGAGGCAGAAAATAGCGCCCCTTTTCATTTCCTTCACGAACTCTCTCTCTCTCTCTCACAGACCAATTCAGCCCCCCCCCCCCCCCAAATGAAAGAAAGAAAAAGAAAGAACGAAATGCTGGCGTCGCTGCACTGTAGCGGCACTTTATGAAATGAAGATATGAAGTGCAGACGATGAGAGCGTTTCTTTCGCAGTGACGCAGTTACTTTCCGCGTAGCTGGATGAAAATGAACGAAGGGACCGTTCATTCCCAATGAGGCTGGTGAAGCCAAACTTGGGAAGATACTAATTATTACTGGCCGAGTCGAGCATAACTATGCCCAATTAAGTCTAAGTGATGTTAATTACGAATAGGCCATGTTAAGACTGATTAAGTTATATGAGATCGAACCAAACCCACCCGAGCTACATCACACTTTAGTTTTATGTGGACTAATTAAGCTAATTAGGCTGAGCCAAGGTAAGTACAGCAAAATGTAAGCAGATGTAGTTGAGCGTGGTAGATCCTAATTAAGTCGATATAATTAAGTCTAACTAAGCAATACCAAATTAAACCGAATTCAAGTTGAATTCCCAATGAGGCTAGTGAAGCAAAGCTGAGGAAGATGCAAATTGTTACTTACCGAGTCGAGCGTAATTAAACATAATCAAGCCCGATTATCATAATTAGTACTAATTAGGACATACATTGTATGTGATCCAACCAAGCCCAACCGAGATGCTTAAGTTTCATGTGGCCTAATTGTGATTGAGCCAAGCCGGACTAGCTGGGAGACTACCAGCTCCCCTATGACTCAGCCTTGCGCCTCTAGTGCCAGCTGCCCACATATACATATATAGCATGTACTTTGTTTGATCCACGGCACGGACAAATCATTGGGGGAGGGGGGGGGGAGGGTTAGGATTTCCTGAACCCCCATCCCGACCCCGTTCTCTTAATGTATAAGTTGAGAACGGGTGTTGACACTCCATCTCAGCTTAAGGTATTAGAGTTCTGATAAGCTGACACCTCCCTTCAGAAAAAAAAACCTGTCCACCCCTGATCCATGGTGCCTGTTGTACAGTGGAGCTGTAAATGGCACACCTGCTTGATTTTGCAGTGTCCGTCCACGAATTTAAAATGCACGTGACCTCCGATCAACCGATGATGTCACAGATCACAAAACATTGTGACATTACATGAGGACGTCATCAACTGACATCGTCGATCAGTCAAAGGTGGGCCCATCCCACTTTCTTTCTCATCCCCCTTCCCCATCCCAACTAGAGAGGCTTGGGAGGAGTACCTGCTCGGCTGCTCCACCTTGGATGCGCAACGCTCCTTGGTGGCACGTGCCCGGGCAGCGGCCATCTCCAATGGCGTCCCGGACTAGGGACTGCCACTCAGGCACACAGCAGTTCTCTTGTGAATTTCTTAAATAAAATGTTTACCACCACCACCACCACCGGAGGCAGTGCAACACCACGCGAAGCGCAGAAGGCTTGAGCAGAGCGGTAAGCCTTTCATAAGTGTTTTGCCATGTCAGTCGAGTCTAAAGGTGACACAAAAGAATATGTTGGGCGAGTTGGTTATTAGCTTCCATATTTACTGCACAAGACAACCCCACAGAGAAGAAGGCACACAAGACACACAAAGCGCTATAGGTGCCGCCTTAGCATGGTCGTGCGTAACAAGTATGGGTCGACCGCACACTGCGAGAACATCCAAGGAGCAGCGCACTTATGAAGAATGCCGATGAGAGCAGAGACAGAAGTGCACCCGTCAGCACCACTGGTCACCTGCCTTCACAGAGAGGGATGGCTCTAACTCTCTTTAAAGGGGTGTTCCTTCATGTCGTTCATCATATGCACGATAGCAGCAATTCTGATTTACACAAAACGGTCAACGTCACTCGAATAAAAGCATGGCAGTGAGAAGAGCATGCATGACCATTAGATGAATTGTATGTGATCTTCAACACCATTGGTTGGTGAGCCCACGTAAACATGCATTCGGTCTGGCCATTTGCAACTTGAAAGCACTGCAGTATAATTTGATATTCATACTTTCCGTTCTAACTCACTATAACAGCCTGCAGAAGAATAATGGCTCGCAAATATTAAATATACTTTAAAGAATAATAATAATATCTGGGGTTTAACGTCCCAAAACCACGATATGATTATGAGAGACGCCGTAGTGGAGGGCTCCGGAAATTTCGACCACCTGGGGTTCTTTAACGTGCACCTAAATCTAAGTACACGGGCCTCAAACATTTTCGCCTCCATCGAAAATGCAGCCGCCGCGGCCGGGATTCGATCCCGCGACCTTCGGGTCAGCAGTCGAGCGCCATAACCACTAGACCACCGTGGCGGGGAATATACTTTAAAGAAATTAGGGAGATCAAATGCACATGCTGGAATCTGTGTGAAACAAAGCCTTAGTGAAATCGTAATACTATGCAACTAAAGGTACTTAGCTGCTGACCAGAAAGATACTGGTTCGATCCCGGCCGCGGCAGTTGCATTTCAACGAGGGTTAAATGCTAGAGCCCCATGTATCATGCGATTCGAGTGCTTGCTAAAGGAACCCTAGGTGGTCAAAATTATCCAGAGCCCTCGACTACGGCACCCGTCATGGCCCGTGTCACACTGGGACATAAAAAACCCATCAACCAACCTTCTTGTTTTAAGAGTTTAACTGCAAGAAGTGCCACAGTGTTGAGAAACAGAGCTCACAGTTTTACCGGAAACGCTAGCAAACACAGAGGCAGGGTCAGGACACACCAAAAACATCATTTCAAGAACGAATGCCGATAGGGCATACAGCGTCATGATGTGCACTGCGCTCAAATCTGAAAGTTAAAAAAAAAGTTATAAGAACACATGGCGGCGACCCCAAATAATGCCATCCAAGTCTAATCCCCTTGCTGCTGTTCAACTTCCAACCTTAAAATTATTTGTGCATAACAGAGGTGCATTTACCGGCAAAACTTTGGTGATACGAATATGCTTGTTTGCTGGCACTTATATTCCGAGTACATTTGATCTTCATATATGCGACTGCCTGGATAAGAACTGATGCAGCAACACCAACAATTCCCAACTTCAGAGGGAAAGACCAAAAAGTTTCGCTTTGAAGCTACAGGTTCTAGAATAAATACCCAAAGACGGACTACCTCCTTCTAATACCACTGCTGTTCTATTGACAAGGTAAGATGCTAGGTCCAGGTAGTGAAGGCCAATATGCTACGCGTACGTTAAAGAACCCCAGGTGGCCGAAATTTCCGGAGCCCTCCACTACAGCGTCCCTCATAATCATATTGTGGTTCTGGGATGTTAAACCCCAGATATGATTAAGGCCAATATGCTAGTGAATCTTGAAGATGCCACAGGAGGGAAGCCTGCTACTCCCACTTGTATCCCCAGCTTATTCAATTTAAGTGTTCTTCCTTTTCTGGTTTCTCTACTTCGCAATAAATGATCAGTGTTGGTTTAAAAGGAAGACACGCTGAGACTAAGATAAAAGAAAAAAATTTATTATTTTTTTTACAAGGTATCAAAAATACACAATTGGAAGATGGAAAAAAATATTTCTCTCATCAATATATACTTATACATAATTGCATAGAAAAAGCAAGAGATGATAACGTAAGTGCTCACTGCACGCCAGCGAGTTTGACTAGAGTGTGACCTTTTTCTTCCAAGATGGCCTCCAAGAAACAACAACTGAAAGTCGACAGACAGAAATTCACACATGAAAAGAAGAAAGAGTTCCACTGCTGTGCAATACGTCAACATCGAGGCAGTAAGAATTCACGACAAATTATCTTTCAAATTATCAAACGTAAGCTAAAACACCGTACTGAATACTCGCAGCAAGTCTACCAATGAGCCAACAGGAATTAAAACTGGCAGAATCATCAAATGCCAGAGGCTTGTCAGACATTGGTTATGGCAAGACACGGTATGACAACCAAGCTGATGGAGTGCTCCCTAACATGCACAGACACGATAAGCTGTGCACTAGCTTGTTGTACTCGCAACGCATACTCTTTCATCCTTGTTCAAATGTGCACAAACTGAGGTAAACACACGAGAGTTCATTCATCAAGGCTCAAACGTTATTGCTACTATCTTCCAGGAATGACAGTGCTCACACAGTGCAATTGGTAGAACGAGTAAATTAAATAGCGTGCAACAAATGCTTCAATGTGTCTGGCCGACACATTTGTGAGCCAGAGAAACAACGGTCAATTGTTGCGTGTTCCAAAAGGGATTACGTGATAAATGTTAATAACAGCACGCAGCTGATACGCAGCTGCTTGAATGATCACAGCAACCCCGTAAAGCTTGGCAGCAGTGACGGTAGCATGATGAAGTGTTAAGATAAAACTTGCACGGTGAGGTTAGCATAGATTCATCTTACTCTCGAGTACTGCTACTGAAGAGGAGTGACAGCTAGACAAAGAGTCACACACGATTGGTCATTAGGCACACGGAGAATCTGAACACAAACCATAGCAGACTCCGCTACAGTAGGAAGGAACACACTCGATGGCAGCGAGCGTTTCCCCGAGCTCAGAATTTTTTTCGTACATATAAAACATGGGCTTTGTGCGAACATCAAGCACCAAGTAGAGAATTCCATTCATTCTTGATTAAAAACAATGCAAGAAATGCAGAAAAGTTTCAAATTTCTCACCAAAACAGGAGGTCTTCAATGCAGCATAAAGCCCTGGTACAAGATGGGCTTTAACATTCTTGTACAGAGGTCGTCACCAAAACCAGGAAACAATTCAAGAATGCATAAACTGCCCCCCATTTCTTCGAGCCTGGCAGTCTCGTAAAACAAAATCTCTGCTCACACTAAGTAGCAGAACCTTGACGAATCTTAATAAAGAAGACAAACAAACGAATTACAATTGTAAAGAAAGAAGTGTTTACATCTTTTAAGTTATCGAGCCTTCTTCAATGAGCAAATGTTCGGCTTGGCAGTGGCTAGCACTGCGGTTACGATTGCGAAATATTAGTTTAATGAAGATCAAAAGAAGGCACGTGAAGAGAAGGAAGCCCTGCACGTTTGAGACGAAAAAACACAGGCCTCACTTGCCAGTCTCACAGGATGCTGAAATCCCGGATGAATATGTAAAAAGGACACCACGCTCTTACAACACATTGCTAAAAGACAGATTGGTGCTTCGCGATTCTAAAAAAATGGTCTGGAAATATGGCACCCGTGGAACCGTGGTTGCCATGTCAACCAGTCTGGCGGTGCTGGCGGTTTTCATTCCATTGATTGGTGGTCTCGTGGAAAAAGATATCGCGCTTAGAATCAAGCCTTGTTGAGCACTTTCTTGGCGGCCCTTATCAAAGGCACAATGGTTGATAGTGAGGCTGCCTTCTGCAAGAACGGGTGTTCCAGCAATTCCTGCGCTGTGGCACGCTTCTCAACATCCACCTTCAAACAAAGACAGAGAGAAAAAGAAGTTAGAGAACCAGAGTTTGCGTAGCCAAAATGATTCTCGGCGACTGAACAGTCTAGGATGAAATAAAAAAAGCTATCCCACTTGAAGGCCATCTGCAAGCAAGGTTTCCCCACAGAATTAGCGGTATTAGTGATGTACATAATAACCTAGTGCATATTACAAAAGAAATTTCAAAGTGAGACAATGTATTTGCATGGACAGGGCAACACAAGAAAGAAAAAAAATGCCAGGCCTGCATGGAAAGTGCAGCACAGTCACAGCGAAAGCTCGAAGAGTGGCATTTCTAGAGCCCGTTGTGAACTCTCTTGGGGCTACTAATACAATTACACTAGCAAGGTACCAACTACGCCATAAATTACAATTTTTGTGAAGGTGGCAAGCACCTACTACGCCATTATTTGTCATTCTGCAGAGAAGCGAGGTACCAGCTACACATCTGTAAAGCATTATGTGTACTTTGTTCTGACGACGAACAATTATGGCTGAGCCCTTTGTAATGGGTTGGAAGATTTAAACGACCCACTAGTTACATAATTCGCATTGTGTGATGCCTGGTAGCCATTTCACTCTCCCACCAAGCTACATAACATACGTTAATGTGAGAAAAAGAGAGAGAGAGAGAGAGAGAGAGAGGAAAATAACTTTATTGAGACCCTGAGGAACTGGATCATGGGCTCATGGGCTTCCTTGGCAACCAATACAAGTGCACTTGCAAAGAACCCACTACGCTATACAGTCGCAGACCGTTTATTCGGACTCGGCGGGAACCACCGAAAAGTCCGAATAATCGGGAGTCCGAAAAAAAGGATTTACCAGAAAAAAGCACCTGTATTGTCCCAGCGGCCGGAAAAAAACTTGTCAATGCGCGTCTGTACACATGCACGCTTACGCGCGACCTAGTCGGCCTGTATTTCAGCCAATGTTTGACCACTCCTGTGGGTCGGCAATACCACTGCAACGGCCTACACTAAATCCGCATTTGATGGCTGTGGTGTGGAAGGCACATCATCACGGCAGTCACTGCCCACGTGCGCTGGTTCGAGTAGCTGACGGATGATCTCATCGCGCAACTCGGCGAAAACTCCCAAGCAACTTCGGATTGAGGTCGGCCGCCTTCTACCTGGCGAATAATCGCTGCATTTTTCGCCATCATCAGGGCCTTGTAGTTGCCGCGTTTTTTTAGTTCCGACAGCGCACATAATACGGGCGGCGTCGGAGCAATTTCAGCAGATGAAGCCTCGCACACCAAGCAACAAACAAGAGAGTGAGACACAAAGCTCGGGACGCAGATCAGGCCTAGCCACAGAAACATCTGACAGCACAAACCCTCAAACGGCAAAAGGGAACGACGTTGGGCTAGTTGACGTTGCAGCGCTTGTGTTGGCGTACTTTATTTGTACGAGTTAGGATCTACGTCGTAGTCATACGCGCCATCATTCACCTCAAACGCCGCACCGAGGTGATTCCGATCTCGGCTTGGCTTGGCCTGCTGTTGGGCCGCAATAGCCGTTCAACGGATACTTGACTGGCTAAAGCCGAAAGGCAACCGTTACGTGTAGCTAACAAACAGAGCCTTCAAGATTGGCAATTTTTGCGTAGATTTTGACACTGGCACGATTTCCAGCTATCGCCAGTGCAGCATTTCAGTGCTGGCAACCTAGCAAAAATATTGTAAACATTGCTGACAGCTTGTGGCTGTCAGCAATGTTTGTGGCGTTCAACGTCGCACTCGATCAGCCAGCCGGAGTCCGAAAAATCGAACGGCGCACTGTGGGGCGTCCGAATTTTCGGTCGCGAGTTTACATTACTTCAATGGGTTGAGTGGCGGTGCCACGAAGGTGTCCGAATAAACGAGCATGTCCGAATAAACGGTCGGCGACTGTAAATCATAATTTTTGTGAAGTAGGAAAGCAGCCACTATGCTAATTTTTGTCATTCTGCGGAGAACCATGGTACTTGCTAAACACCTCTAAGGCATTATGTGCACTTTGCAGATGCTGCGCCTGATGATGATGAAAAATTATGGCAGAGCCCTTTGTAATGGGTTGGAAGCATTCAACAAACCACTCATTGCACAATTCACATTGTGTGATGCCTGGTTACAGCATCCGTGTTGTGTGATGCCTAGTTGTTATTTTACTCTTCTACCACGCTATATTACACATGTTAATGCAATTCCTTCCCGACATGAAGCCTATATAGGGTCTTTTTGCAAAGAAGTTTCAAGCACTGGGCTGGCTCTGTGGTAGAATACTGGGCTCCCACACAGAGGGCCGAGGTTCGAACCCCGTTCCGTGCTGGATATTTTCCCTTATTTCGCGCGACAGCGGTTACGGACACCGGCGGCGGCGGAACACTATGGCGCCAAAAACAGCTGTTGAAATGATCTCATAACAGGTTTTACTGTAAAAGAATATTGCAGAGAGCATTCGTAGATTATAAATGCAGTGAGGGTTGGCAGTCATAATTCTTCCAAGAAGTGATATGAAAGATGACACAAAGGCATGGAAAGAAATGCCTTTGCTTCATCTTAGTGACATAGAACATGAGTGTTGCTGGAGAGGCCCGTGTGGCTCCAGTTTGTTCAGACAGGCCAGCCACGCTAGTGCCTGCAGCAACAGGTTGACACAGCTGCTGAGGTAAGACACACTAAACATTTAAACCTCAATATTGACATAACATCGACATATCTAATTATCAAATGTAATGAAAGTATATTTATGTCAGATGAAACCTTGTCGTTAAGAAGCCAAAATACTGACAGAGAGCCATGTTCTCTGTCATTTTTACAGGTGATGCTGCAGCTGATGGCCTCATCTCAAGTATGGTTATGCTGGGCAGAAGAGGAAATAGCATGCAAGACATTCCCTGTGTGGGGCCAGCACAAGGGCCGATCGATGGATGGGTGATGTAGGCCAGCCTGCCAATCTCCCTCCTCCCAATCTGTGCCTAAGCGTAACTCCTAGACAAAGAACCAGCAAAAATTTATTACAGCAACCATTGCCGATATTAATAAGAATAACTACTACAGCAATGATAATAGTTTGTAGAGTCTCGAGAGAGACACTCTCGGAACAAACGGATGCAGTACACACCGTCGTGCAACAAACATGTGAACATTTATCAACATTTTACATAATGGTGAGCTTGCCAGCCGAGTCTAATAAATAAGTGAAGTATCATGGCACATAACCCAATGCCAATAAAACACACAGAAACATACAACACACACAAACAACATAACACATATATAATGTACTGTGAATGCGGCGCTGCCGACGTTTGACTCGCCACGGGAGAACGCGGGAATGAGCTACGGTATCGCGCCCACGGACCACGTGCAGGTGTCACGAGGTGGAAACGACTTTACAGGTGGTGATAGCACCCCCACAAGTTTCACTTGTTAATCAATCATGAAGCACAATTACACATGTCCAACCAGCCAAATCCACATTGGTTTTTTTCTGGCAGAGTATGGTGGGCCAGCAACAAAATGCCTCCATTCAAATTGGGCACATTCCTTAAGGGTGCAAGTGACATTCAGTCTAAGGCTAGCTAATGGTACATTACATTAAAGAGGAGTTGGGCGAAAAATAAATGAAATTTAAACTAGAAAAAAATATATCTACAGTAGAACTTCGATTATACGTCCCCCGGTCCTGCGACGACCCGCGTTTTACGACGAATTGGCTTGGTCCCGGCAAAACCCCCAGAGAAATAATGTATTAAAAACCTCAATTGTACGACGCAATTTTACGCCGGCCCCGCCTCGTACGACGCTTCGCTGGACTGTCCGAGAAAAAAAAAAGACCTACGATGACGCGGGCTGGCACGCAAACACACTGCGGCCGGGCGAAAAAAGTTGGGAAACCGAGGAACCGAGTTCGTATCCGCGCTGCCACCACGGGGCCTCTTCAATTTTTCGACACGCGGTCGGCCATAGCTAGCCAGAGCCAACGTTGGCCGGAGCCAGCCGGAGCGCATTCGTTTTGTCGCATTGCACTGCGCACTTCCGTTGTTGCCTTTTTTTTTCTCTCTCTTCTTTTGGGTGGTTTTGTAGTGACCGTTGTGAGCAGATAACATGGCAGATAATTTCGAGCTCGCTTTCTAGTATGCGATAACTTTCACTAGATTTCGTGTCGTTATACCGGACGTGTTGAACGGCGATTGTTGAGCCAATGTTTGCGACAGCCGCGGGAACCGGAACTCGCCGCTGTCTAGCTACCAGAGGGCTGGGGCGTTTTAGCCGCTCGCGATTGGTCGAAGCTTGCAAATCGAATAGGCCTACTGCCGTGCTGCCATTCAGCCATTCCTTCACGTGTTTGCCTCATCGGTTGGTTGTGCTGTGCCGCAGCTGCTGTGTCCACGTGCAAAATTTTCTGTGTTCGGACATTGGTGTGCGAGGAAGCTTTCGAATTCTTGGTTGCGAGTGCTGCGTCTCGCAATGTCGCGGAACCGAAAACCGCTGACGCTCGGAGAAAAGCTTCGCATAATCGAGGAGGCAGAGAAGCGGAACGGAGCAACAAAGGCCAGCATTGCCCGCGACCTGAACATTCCCGAGTCGTCGCTGAAAACGATCCTCGCGAAGAAAGACAGCATCCTACTAAATGCGGCAAAGTTCGGCCTGAACAGGAAGGCCGCGAAAGATGGCAAATATGCTGCCATGGAGAAGGCCCTCGTTGAGTGGTTGCGTCAGACCCGCAGTTCAGGAATCGCCGTGGATGGCGCAATTTTGAAGGAGAAGGCTGAGACAGTTGCATTGCGCTGCGGCATTGACGACTTTAAAGCCTCCAATGGCTGGTTGGATCGCTTTAAAAAACGCAGTGGAGTTGTGTACAGCCGCTGCTGTGGAGAGAGCGCGTCAGTCAGCTCCGACACTGTAGAAAAGTGGACTGCATTGCTGCCGGAATTGATACGGGAATACAAGCCGTCTGACGTGTTCAACGCGGACGAAACTGGATTATTTTGTAATATGCAGCCAGAACAGACATTGGCATTCAAAGGAGAGAGCTGTCACGGGGGTAAGCGAAGCAAAGAGCGTCTTACCGTATTGCTTTGCGCTAATGAAGACGGCTCTGAAAAGCTTCCTGCCCTCGTGATCGGCAAGTTTGAGAAGCCGCGATGCTTCAAGAATTTGAAAAGGCTGCCGTGCCAGTACACGTTCAACCGGAAAGCCTGGATGACGGCTGCTATGTTTTCTACATATCTGCAGCAGCTGGACTCCAAACTGGGGACTAAGAACAGAAAGATTCTTCTGCTTGACAATGCGCCATGCCATCCATCAGATATGTCGCATTTGAGAAATGTGAAAGTTGTATTTCTGCCCCCCAATTGCACTAGCCAGCTGCAGCCACTTGACGCTGGCGTCATCAAGTGCATGAAACAGAAATATCGGAAGTTTCTGGTGCAGCGTCGGCTGGCGGGCATGGAACGCAAGCAGTTGGATAAGAAGCTTTCTGTGCTTGATGCAATACACTACATTGCTAGTGCATGGGACGCAGTCACGCCAGAAACTATCGCCAACTCCTTCAGGCACTGCGGCTTTAATAGAAGTGGTGCTTGTTCTACCAGTGAAGCTGCACTGCCTGTTGACGATGAACCAGAGTTCGGCAGCCTGGAGCTGCCTGGATCTTTCGCGGACTATGTTGGTGCCGACGACGACGTTGCAGTGTGCAGTGAAGTGTCGCTGGATGACATTATCGAAACTGTGCGTCCCGACACTGCGAGAACTTCCGACGAGGAAGAGATGGACGACGCTGCAGAGGCTAGCATGTCCGTTCCGACTTACGCGGACGTGTTGTGCTACGTCGACCACATTCGGCGGTTTGCTTGCGCACGCGATGAGATCGGCGACTTGCTGCCAGATGTTGCAGCTATCGAAAGAAAGCTGATGCGTCGTGGCTGGGCAAACTCTCAGAAGAAAATCACAGATTTTTTTAAAAGGTGAGAAATAAAGGTTCGTTCACACCTCCGATAAAATGCGTGGTTGTCATTTTTTCAATTAATTTAATCTACGTTCCTCGGAGCAGCGTAGGTTTGTGCCGCGGACTTTCTTAGGCATTATGTGCCCGCTGCTGTGGGGCAAAAATGACCGTCACTGCCTATATTCTCGGTTTTTCGATTATACGACGCCCGGATTATACGACGATCTTGCGCGGTCCCCTGAAAGTCGTATAATCGAAGTTCCACTGTATGCCCTGCCTGCACCATTTAATTATCGCAGGCAGCTAATAGTACAGGAAACACAAACCGATTTTCTTATTTTTCATATCTTTTATTTCAAACGCAAGTTATGCAAGCACTGTTACCAACAAGTAACTCTGCCCACCTACAGTAGAACCCCGCTGTTACGTTCCTCACTGCTGCGTTTTCCCGGCTGTTACGTCGTTTTCCGCCGGTCCCGGCATAGCTCCCATAGGATACAATGTATTGGGAACCCCGCTGTTACGTCGTAACTGTCGGACCGTTCCCGTATGATACGTCGCGAAGTGCGCTCGGAGCCCACCGAGTGAATACCAAAGAGAGCGGCCATGGTGCATTTTCACGCAGCTTGGCCTCGTTTGACCGCAATATTAGCCGCATGAGAGGCGCAAGCAACAGAAGCTTTCAATTGATGCAAACAAAAGCATGGCCTTCGAGATTCAAATTGCAAAGATGGCGTCTATGACGTAAGTGCTCGCGAAAGCAAGGCCTTCGAGATTGGCATTTACTATTGACAAAAGCATAGCCTTTGAGATTTGTACTGCACACACATGGCGTGTATGACGTAATTGCTTGCGAAAGCAAGGCCTTCGAGATTGGCATTCACTTCTGCCATCGCGTTGGCGTAGACTCATCATCATCGTTATTTGTCGGAGAACGGGAGGAGTTCGAGCTGGTTGGAGCTCGCATGGCCGTGCGTGCAGTTCGCGGTCGGACTCGCCGCGCCGGTCGCGATTGCGTGTGCTTAGTTCTTTCATGCCTGCAGCTGTTGGGTGTTAAGGGGAGACGCGGGTCTTGGAACGGTCAAAAATGGTCAAAAAATCGATTTTTCGCAAAGCTTATTTTCGAGGCGTTTGTACTTCTGAGCACCTACTCTCAAATTGCTAACGCTAAATTCGGTCGGGAAACGCGATAAAATCGGCTTTCAAAGCACCCCGGCAGCACTAAAATGTCCCCAAAAGGACGAAATTTGTTCGAACTTCCCGCGCGCGCCATGAGCGTTGCAGCGGGCCGAGCGCCGCCATCTTGGGCTAGATTTGAAGCTGTTTTCTTTGTGCACATTTTGCGCCATCTCAAAATGGCGTCGCTCAAGCAGAACGGCCGCCGTCGCGGGTTTTCTGAAGGTCGTTTCCAGGCCACTGATTGGCTCTCACGCGGCGCGCTTTTCAAGCGCGCCTTTCCGAGTCTCCCATTGGCTGGCGCGACCGACACGTCATTTTTTTTTTCTTTGTGTTTGGTTCTCCGCCGTGGCTGTCCGTTTGTGTGCGCCTGCTTTTGCGATCGTGCGTGTTTCTCGACGGACCGTGTCTCTACTTTGTGCCGGTAGTTTTTCCACGCGATCGAGATGCCTGGAGACTCTCGTCTGAAACCATCGACGCAACGAGCTTTTGGAAGCCGTAAAAAACGGGCTTGGAACAAGAAGGCGCCGGCTACAAGTGCACCGTCGGCAGCGGAGTTGGAGTCGCGGCCGGACCCTTTGGACCTGCCGGGAACTTCAACTGACGACACCGTGGGACCAAGTTCGACTAGCGAAACACTTCGGGTTGATGCCGCGTACTACTCAACGGCGGAGCAGGCGCAGCGAGTTGAGAGATCGGCGCAAACGAAGACCGTTCTGTCTGGAAAGTCGGCTACCCAGCGCAAGTTCGACCTTCTTGGAGTAAGCGCGGAGTGCCAGACCGGTGACGCCGGGACCGATTTTTTGCTCGTCGATATGAAAGTTTTGAATAACTTTTTTGCACAAGCGAAGTGCGACAAATGCGACGCAAAAAGTCTCAGCGTGAGGAAGGCAACGGACAAGGAGTACGGCCTTGCGGTAAAGCTTATTTTTTCTTGCAGCAGTTGTGATTTCGAGAAGAAGCAATTTTCTTCTCCGAGAGTGAGCGGAACTGCCACCATCACTCCCTTCGAAGTCAACATGAGGGCCATGAAGGGGATACAGATGATAGGCAAAGGTGTTACTGCCCTTTCGGACTTTTGTGCGTGTATGAACCTTTCGCACCGAGGCTTGCACCACAAGACGTTTCAGGGACACCTAAAAAGTTTAGTGAAAGCCTGCGAAAACACAGCGACTGAAAGTGAAGCTGCTAGTGTGGCAGTAATAAAAGAGCTGTATACAGACTTCCTGAACCCCATAGGGAACATCGATGTTGTGTTCGACGGCTCATGGATGACGCGAGGTCGGAGCTCACACATAGGTGTGGGCTGCATCATTGAGCTCTACACTGGCCTTGTAATTGACCATGTTGTTTACTCAAACTTTTGTCTCGGCTGTGCCCTGGGACCACAGCCTAGAAAAAGACTCTCTGCGTTTACGCAAGGCAAATGCAACTCATCTGAAGAGCACCAACACAAAAAAGACTTGCAAGGAGACACAAAACGGGTGCAACTGAAGATTACAGTCCTGGACTACTTTGAAGGTATTCTCTCAAGCATAGCAACCTATTACCCAGGGTAACATGCTGCCTAACATCTAGAAGGTTCTTCCTAAAGACTGAAAAGACATGAGCAGCCAGTCGCTTGAGCCTCATACCCCATGGCTTTTCCAGAACCCCCCAGCCGCTTGTCATGGTGGGGTTTTGATCATGCTTTGCACATTGGAAAATTTTTTTAGATATGATTCCTTGGGTGGAACAAGACACTTTCTGTTTTGTTTTGAAGGGAAACAGATGGGGAACATGTGAATAAAATTTATGGTTAAAGGTTCCTTTTAGAAATTTATACAGTGCGTGTCAATCTTCAAACGCGATTTTCTCAGCTTCACATTTTTTGCCAACTTGACCAGCCTTACGGATCTTTTCATTATGTTTTTGTAAGGTAATTTTGATAAATTTTATACCGTTGAATTCGTAAGAAATAGGACTGTGGAGCTATGCTATTTTTTTGTGGCTAAGATGAACATATGAAATTTTGTGAACAATAATGTGAGCTAATTGCATTTCAAGATTACACAATGTCAATACAATTGAAAGTTCTTATATGATGATATATCTCAGTGACAATATAAATAGCATAGCTCCACATGGCAGGTCTTTGGCTACAGCTGCATCTTAAACAGAACCTAAAAATACTGAGGGAAAGTGTCTTAATGACCCGTAAGAAATTACCTAATTAGATTTCACTTATGCTCTCACAATTTGATAACTAATTGAAGTACATGAAAACTAATTATATTTTTGAAAACAGGAGGAAGAAATACATATACACACCCAATTTCATTACAATATCTCCAATAATAAAACTTTTCGTTTCGAGACCAGTGTCTCCCCTTAAAAAAATCACATACGTTGATTACATTTCTGTGGATGAGGCCGTCCTAAGCTCCGCGTTTCTATCCATCGACTAGATCGCGGCTGAGCGCGCCAATTTTCGTGCTGCTCGTAAGAATTGAAATAAAATTCTGTACCACTAAATATTTTGCCGTTTTTCCTGTTTTTCGGCTCTTACGTTTCCCGTCTCTTACGTTTATTTCCTACGGTCCCTTCAAAAACGTATCAGCGGGGTTCTACTGTATTTGGTAGCTTAGCGGTTCCTAAGGTGCTCTGCTGCTAAGATTGTGACGCGAGTTCAATTCCCGACCGCAGTGGCCGCATCTCAATGAGAGCAGAATCCAAAAACACCCATGCACTTAAATTTTGGCACCGTGTTAGAAAAACTCCAAATGGTCAATATTCACCTGGAGTCCCCCACAAGGATATGCCTCCACAACATTGTGGTTTTGGCATGTAAAACTCCAGAACTTAAGTAAATGTATCCACATTTTTTTTTAATGCAATACGAAAATAAGATGTACTGTATTTAGTCGAATGTAACGCAAGTTTTTTGCCAATATTTTTGCTACCTAAAGTCGACCCTCGCGTTACAATCGAATATCGAAATACATACGAAACACCTATTTTTTCTTCCTGAACGCAGTGAAATGTCACCTCTTTCATTACAATCGTGTTCGCGTTACAATCGAGTAAACACGGTATATGAAGGATAACCATGACACAGGCACATAGGAGCTGAAGGACTTTGGCCGGAGAGGGCACACTGCACTTACCTCAAGGCACCGGTCGAGGAAATCCAGAAGCTGTGGAGATCGCCGTTCCCGATCTTTTATGTGTGGCTTGCCGTGGGTCGCAATGAGGTAGAGGGCTCGCAGGGGAGTCTCGTTCAGGTAGGGAGGCTCACCATCCATCATTTCTATCAGCATGATTCCCAGTGACCAGACGTCTACCTGCAAGAGGAAGCAGAGCGTACAAGAACCCTCAAAATGAAGTACAAACAAAGAGAGTGGAAAGTGTTTATTTAAATGCAGAGAGGTCTGCCACATGCTACTCTGCAAGAGAGGGGGAGGGGGACAAACACCCTTGAAGGAGGAGAGCAAAAAAAAAAAAAAAAGGCGAGAAAGTAAAAAGAGGACACAACATGACAGTACCTTGACCTTCACTCTAGAAAGACAGGGTGTGCAAACACAAACACAAGAAAGTCACGACACCACAAACGCCCGTTTGGCATTTGTGGCGTCGTGACTTCTTTCTTGTGTCCGTGTTTGTACGCCCCGTCTTTTTAGAATGAATATTTACCAACTAGCTCCGCTCTCTGTTATTCTAACCTTGATTTTGCTTTGGAGTGCTATTTCTTTTTAATGAATTATAAATCATTTTATGAATAAGAGATTAATACAAATACAAAGTGAATATAGTACAGAACGAGGCCCAAACGTAAAAACTGTCAGGGGGACCCGACCGTTAAAAAACATTTTTTTTTCTTTTTGATGTGCAATTCTGGTAGAGTTGACCTACTTTTGAGTCAACTTACAATCGCATAAATATGGCACGCTGGCTGGAAAACATAACCCTCCGAGTTTTTTCAATCAAATTTTCGAAGCACTTGTAGCAGGCAAGCACTTCACCACCAGCGTCTGTACACAAGTTACTAGAGCAACAGCCAATTAGAGGTCTGCATACATAGCAAATTCTGTCAAGCCAGCCTTTATTATTTTCGAACATGCTTGTTTGTTTGCAACGCCCAAATCCGACGTGGGGCCCTTTGAAAGCAGTGCATCTGCCTGCACATCACAGCACTACTATGTGGCCACAGCACAGCTTCGTAGCCACGACTAAGCTGGCGATGAATGCTTACCTTTGGTCCGTACTGCTTTCGGGTGACCACTTCCGGTGCCATCCAGTAAGGTGTGCCCACCATGGTGTGCCGCTTCTCGTCTGGACGGATTTGGGCACAAAAACCGAAGTCGGTCACCTTCACCGCACCATCCATTCCAAGCAGCACGTTGTCAGACTTAATGTCCCTGAAAGAGAGCACAGACGGGCCTTTCTTGTAGATCATAGATGAGCTTTGATCACAACAGCTATGCCAATAAGTCTTCTTCTTCTTCTATGATTGGTGAACAGTAAGTGTGCTTCTTTATTAACTTCAGTTAAAACCAAGAAGTACTGCATGACGAGGAAAGCGGGTCTGCCAATGAAAGAAACCCAGAGCAAGTTCAAAGCCCAATTGATCGTACCAGCAAAAGTGTTCAGACACAACCAGAACAGCTCAAGTAACCATATCAGCTTCCCCAAAGCTGCAGCTTGACATTACAGCATCTTAATGAACTTGTTTATGAAACACACGCCATTTAATATCTTGGGCAATTATTTGCAACTGCGCACTGCCAAAATTGTGCTTGTGTACCACAGGACACATCCCTCATGGAAAAAACCAAAAAAAAAAAAACCAAAGAAGAGGATTCTTGAGGCAAGACTGCTAAGGCTTTTCATACCAGGGCCAGGTGTGGGCATTGTGTTGACCACATTTCAATTAGTAATACACTCAAACCTCACTATAACAGTCACATCTGCCTTGAAAATAACTTTGTTATATGCAAAAATTCGTTATAAGCGCTTATTTGTAACACTGAATCTATGACAAGACTATTCTTCAGTTATTTTGTTATAATCGATAATTTGTTATATCAGTGCTCGTTATATCAAGGTTTTAGTGTAGTATTCTAAAACAAATGGCACACATATGTTTGTTCTACAAGCTGTTGAAGCATCCCCCCTCAAAATAACATCCTGGCTATGTCCCAGCCCTTCACGTCTTACAAGTTCTACCACAGATTTTTTGTTTTGTTTCTGGTGATCATTTGCCCCAGATGGCACTTCTGTCTAGCCATTTTCACTTAACTCAATTCGAAGTCAGCACTTCCCTCTTTTATTTCTTCGAGTTCATACAGCATGCTGTTCACAGCAAACAAGTTGTGCCAGCTTGTCAAGCTATTAACTTTAGCAAAACTGCTAGCCGGCCTAGTTGGAGCGAATTCATTGTAGTACTTGCGCGAAAACAAACGGGGACGAAGAAAGGAGACACACCGTGTGTCTCCTTTCTTCGTCCCCGTTTGTTTTCGCGCAAGTACTACAATGAATACTATTAACTTTGTTTCCTGAACAGTAATACGAATTAACATTCCTATTACTATTCATTCCTAACCTGACACATCCACAGGAGCTGCTTTGTGCTCCGGCTAGTCCAGAGTGAAGCAAAAGGCAGAAATAAATAATGACAGGAAATGTGAAGTCTTGGCCTGATGACAGCACTTAAAAACAAGGACACGTTAATTGATAGTGCTTGACTGAATCCTGGAGCATTAGCAGAAATAAGGCCACATTTTAAATCGTCGGAGGCCCGTACTGAGTCTTCATTGTTGTTTACAACATGCCTACAGAGCAGAATGGCTGTCATTCCTGCTCACTATAACAAGCCACCTCACTGTCTCACCTGTGGATGATGCCCTGAGAATGTAAGAACGCGATGGCCCGTGTCGCCTCAAGGCATACGGCAGCCATCTGTTCTTCCCGCATCACAGTTTCCGACACAACGTCCGTCAAAGCACCACCTTCGAGGTACTCCATGATCACCCACAGGTCCCCGTCGACCAGATAGGCATCCAGAAAGTTGACCAGGTTGGGGTGCTTGTTCTGCCGCATCACCTCAATCTCGGTCAGGATCAACTCCTTCTTGGGCTGCTGGGCCAGCTCCATGGTCTTCACGGCCACCTTGCGCTGCGTCCGACGGTCTGTTGCTGTGTACACTGTACCCGACGCCCTGGGGCAGGAATGGATGGAATGGCAATTGTCAGCATTTTCACGCAGGAACTCTACACAGATTAATAATAGTAAATGTCGAGGTTTTACATCCCAAAACCACAATTTGATTATGAGATCCCATGGTGGAGGGCTCAAAAAAATTTCGACCACCTGGGGTTCTTTAACGTGTACCTAAACCTAAACGAAGGGCCTCTAGCATTTCGCCTCCATTGAAATGTGGTCGCCACAACTTGGTTTCAATTCTGCGACCTTCGGGTCAGCAGACAAGCACCATAACCACAAAACCATCGCAGCGGGTAACTCTACACAGAGTTGAATGTACAGTACGAGTAACAATCAAAGGATTACCTAACTTTCTTCCGCTGCTTACAACTGACATATACAATAAAGGCCTGCAGATTACATTCTGGGCATGTACGTCAGCCTGGTGCATAGAATAAGCACCATTTTCTTGACATAGTTTAACAAGCATCGCGGTTATAATGCATTTATAGCCAATCAAGCATTTCTTTTAAATGTGTGCCGGTACATTTCAATGGCCCACTGCAAGCATGTGAGGTAGGACAGGAAGTGAAAAGATCCATGTTAGCATGAACACAAAGAACAGCTTTGTTAATATCTCGATCTCTGACACAAGCATGTCTGTGTTCCCATTAGGCTTGTTTACATTGATTGATCGACCATCTGAAACACATGCAAGTAGCAGTGATAATCACCACTCGCTAAAGAATGCAAAAGAAAATTTGTAACTGTCTATAAATGTAAATGAACTTTGTGCTGGCCCCAGAGCCCAATCCCAGGTTATGACTAGGTTAATCAAACAAGGCACAGCTCTCTTGGCAGACCAGTCAAAGGGATCACAATCAACACAGGTACTGCTTAACAGTGGCTGGACAAGAGGTGTCGACTGAGCCGTTTTGACAGCAAGGCATGTCTATCTGATTAAGGTAAGCCACAGCGTTGAGAAGATTTCGCCAGAGACATCCTGTTTGGCTACTATTAATCATTTCCAGTCTTCATCTACTTGTAAAGATCTGTTTTGTTTAGACAGGTACTGCTGCCCATATAAATACTTGCCATGGTGTACCCTACCCCTATAGGATTTTTTTTATCATCATAAAATTTATACCAGTAAGTTCGGGTACGAGAGTGAAACTTATACAAGATTTACTGTCGTAAAATATGATGCAAACAGCATAAAACGAGTCCGAAAAGGCAATGTTCATAGAAATTTTGAGAGAGCTGGCAAGTGAATAGAGAAATCAAATGAGTTGCTCACACATGTTGATTGTGCCGATAGCAGCTATTCATCATTCACAGCAACCATCAGTCACAGTCACAGCAGTATTCATCAGTCACCGCAACTATCAGGTTCACAGTTTATGTGGTTCATCGGGATCACTTCACAGTGACAGTCAACAGTGCGCATTCATAAATATTCCGAACAAAAGGAATGTGTCGCACTCACCCTGAGCCCACTTTATTCATTAGTGAATACCGTTCTCTTGGGTTTTCAGGATTCACTATACTTTCTGAAATCACAAAAGAAGGCACCCTAAGCCATCAGATGCACTCCAACTATTTCAAATGCCGAATAAACGCTTTTCACTAAACCTTTTTTTACAACCTTTCTTCAGATGCCCACTCATATCTTCCAAGCGTAAACTTGTAATTCATTTCCTGTGTGTTTGGCAACATTGAAAAACGATGTGTAGAAAGGATAAAGAAAGCTGTAATTTTCAGCAGGCCCCATCTGCATCTGCAAATGTTAACTCTAGGTCTAACTGCAAAATACCCATGAATGAGAACGATATTAGCCACATATTTACAGTGTACTTGGAAAGCACTTAAAGGAGCTTTTTTTAGATAAATTACCACTGTCACAACCAAAAAATGAGAACACAGTATTCATAAAGTACAACACAGATTTGTATCAAGATCTGAGCAATATACTTCAAATTTTACTACTTTAGCTAGCACTTACGCTTCCGAGGCTTTAGCTTGGCACGTATGATTTTATGAGCAGCACTTCAAATGGTTATAGTGTTGGCATTTATTTACTTAATAAATTTATTTATTTATTGTGCCCTCAAAGATTTACAGCATTGTAGAGGGGAGGGCAAAAAAAAAAATAGAAGGTAACATCATTCCAACTAAGACACTTGCAATACAATCAATACAGGAAGTCAGGAAAATAAAAAAAATACAAGGCATATTTAACAGAAAAGTGCAGTACATACACAAAAACTAAAAGCATACAAAAGAGAAGTTGCTGCATCACGTAAGCATGAAATGAAATCAAAGTGACGTTTTTAATACATTTCGCAATGTGTCAGGGTTATTAATTGTGACGACTGATGAAGACAGGTGATTCCAGTAGCAGTTATGTCTTCAGGAGGAAGGAAACAGAGTATGCTAACATGCTACTTCGAGAAATGTGTACTTTGTAATAGTGATCTAAGTGAGATGATACGAAAGATGCAGGCTGTATTAAAAGCGATATTAAAATGCGATTTTGATAATATATTTTGTGAAAGATACAGAATATAATAATAATATCTGGGGTTTAACGTCCCAAAACCACCATATGATTATGAGAGACGCCGTAGTGGAGGGCTCCGGAAATTTTGACCACCTGGGGTTCTTTAACGTGCACCTAAATCTAAGTACACGGGCCTCAAACATTTTCGCCTCCATCGAAAATGCAGCCGCCGCGGCCGGGATTCGATCCCGCGACCTGCGGGTCAGCAGTCGAGCGCCATAACCACTAGACCACCGTGGCGGGGGTGAAAGATACAGAGGCATGCCAGATTTCTGCACGTGGCAAACGACATAAGGTTAAGGTTGGCTTTTATGGCAGATACACCAGATGTTCGATGATAATTTGATAGGATGTAACGTGCCCAGCGATTTTGAACAGCCTCTAGCTCGTTTATTAATGTTATTTGGCTGGGGTCCCATATGGATGGGGCATATTCTGTATAAGTGATAACTGTTTTTTTTTAATGGTGATGGAGCAAGAGGAAAGTTACGTTTCATGTAGCCTAGCACACGATCAGACTTAGATATTACATAGTCAATGTGATCGGACAAGGACAGAGTGTTAGTAATATGGACACCAAGATACTTACAGGACCTGACGTATTCGAGCGGGATTGCATTCAAGCAGTATGAGTAGTTAGATGAATGTGTGTGGTTACGAGAAACTTTCGTTGCTTAACATTTAGAAGTGTTAAAGTAGTAATGACATGATATTTTCTATTTGTCGCGCTCCCCGTCCTAGAAAGTGTTCCAACAATCTACACATCAGGAGAGACACTACTAAACCTTAGAGTGCCTCAAATAACCTCCCAAGTTACCAGATTCGGGTTCTGTACCAAAGAGAATCAAGGCATCGTAGTACACTGGCTTGTTCCATTCTCGCAAATGCTGAGGCTACGGCATGCGAGTGTAGCAAAAGCAAACAGACACACCACTTTCAAATTCGTTTCAAACAACACGACTGTATCTTCCCTGTTTCTGAGAAGTCAGGAAATTTTCTCGTGTGTCGTGATATTGGGGATGATGCCAAGTCAGGTGTATCCAGACCAACTTTAGTAGCAACTTAGACTATCATATCAGTCTTCAGGCTTGCCAAGTATGATTTGTTTACATGAGAGAAGCATGCTGTAGAGTTCCTGCAACTTCGAGAACACGTGTCGGTACTCGTTTCCGACTCCACTGTCATATGTGGAAAAGCAGAGGGCAACACTTACGGAGCTGCAACATGACCTCTTCTTCAGAAACTCGAGGCGCTTCTTCTCGTTTACTTCGCATTACTGGAGACGCGAGTGGAGCAACTGGGGGTTTGTGGTCCTCGTCTCTGGGCAGTGCTTTTGATGGTACAGGCTCTTCTTCGGGTGGTTCGTCCAAGCCTTCATCATCGCTCATTTCTGCAAAACCACATCACCATAATTTGCTGAGATATCTTGTATTACTTCTAATAATGTGTCGTACTATCCTCTGTCACTATCATTAGTGGCAAAAGTAACATACGAGATACACCTGTTATACAACTACTAACTCTGCCTGTTAATTTTAGCATACTCAACCAGATGAAATGACATCATTAATTGCAAGTACTCCTTCAGTTGAATCCATCAATAATTTGAAGCACAGTAGCTTGTACAGCTGAGATTAATATAATCTACGTTTACTGCATTTTCAAACACAAAACTGAAGGTGTTGTAATCTCTTCTTTTTCATGCAAGCTTGCAATACAATCACTGCAGGATACCATATCTCCATTGGTGTGAATAAACCAGCATATGCAATATATAATTATAAGTGCACAACAGTGGTTTCTGTTCACAATTCAGATAGTGCACCGAGACTATTCTTACCTGGAACAGTGTCTGCGATCTCTTTTGATTCTTGTTCCACAGTTTCCTTTGTACCCAGAAACTTGGCCACACCATTCTTGTTTTTTATGGAATGTTGATAATACTTTAGGGCTTGTAGAACAGCAGTTGGGTGTTTGCTTTGTTCCTTGGCGCTGTTTCGAAATAGAAACCAAAGCATGCTTTGCACTGCAGCACTTCACCTGATCATACGTAGGCATGGCGTACTGTCCTTGTTGTACCAATATAGTTCCACAACTCTTCTTAAAGCCTTTTGATAGCAGTAACAGGAAAATCAAATGCTGCTCAAAGCATGCTACCAGCGGGTGCAGGCGTAACGGAATCTCAGACAAAATTGGTATCGTATCACACTGGCTTATCTTACCAGCGCAAAGACACTAACGTTTCCTGTTAGAGGGACGTAACAGCATCGGGTCAACGAACAATATGATGAGTTGCACTTTAATAACGCAATGTGTAGGTGCGTAAATGGAAGTTTCTCTACACGTCAGACATGCTATAAACACGAAAGTACTTACGAAATGTTGGAATGTTGCAAGAGTTTCAGCCATGGTTCAGGCAGTCCTTCGACGTCTCCCGTTGCTGGGTTGTAGCCGACGTGAACAACGTGAGACACTTGAAACGGCTGTCCAATTTCTTCAATCACTCCAGAGTCGACGCTCCGCTTGTTGTCCTTTTTCTTCAGCCTGAACCAGCTCATGGTGGCTTTCGGAATTCGGCGACGCACACAGCACAGCACAAACGGCCTTCTTCACTTGGTAGATACTGTTGCGAGCGAATCGGTCTAGTTAGAGCAACCTGATAAAGCCAACCTGCAAAGGAAAGGCTCCTTCAATATCTACACGAAACATCTAGAAACCTAGCAGACCGCCAAAGATGACTGTTTGCAGCCTATTGTGTCCAATACAAGGCGACCCAGCCCTAGTTGTCACTTGTTAAACAGGAAGTCGACTATATGTTCGTTTCATTTGCACGACTACGCTGTCTTCCCGTGATAAGTGCTGGCGCGTGCATTAAACGTGAGGTCAACTTACTCAACTCGTGGCCACTTTTACAATCTTTTTTCTAGTCCGCATTTGTTGTGTTACACGCACACACCCAGCGCTGAGCGAAAACTTTTTTAATGTCGACTAAGCCGACGGTTTACTGGCCACGCTGACGTATGCGTCGTTTGCATCGTTGTTTTTGTATCTTTTATTCTGTTGTTTACGAAAGACAGAACGACAGAACACTCACTCGTACGGTGATGTAACCGCTCAGGTATGTCTTCAAAACCGCAGCACTATAGTCTCGATAGATCACCAATAAACGCACAGGTATTTTTCGTCACGTACGCTTGTTCTTTTCGCACGCCCACACGTCATGAAATTCCTTACAATAAATACTTATTTTCGAATACCACAATGAAAGTATACGCAAGGCATGCAAATAAGCTCTAGCCTCACAAGCCAAGTTTGTGATTATAATTTGGCATACCTTCGTGAATGCGACATGAATGTTTTTGCTACTCTAACTACGGCAATGCTGAATACAGCAAGAGAAAAAAAAAAATAGCGGCGATTTCAAAATCAAAAAATCTCCCCTAACTCAACAGCTCCTGATATGCATACTCACGGCATAATGGCTTATCTCCTCCAATAATATATCGACGAAAACCACGCTGTTTTATGTTGCGCTTCTTTGGACACTCATATTGCGAATTGCTCTTTTAGGGCTACGCGCTGCGAGTGGCTGCAAGCGCAGGGTTTCGCTACGTCGAGGCACCAGAAGAGGGCAGCGTGGGCTCGCTAACATTACGTAGGGCCTGAAAATGCGCTCGCCGGTCGCAACAATTAGTTCGACGCGCAAAAAAGCAGTCGGCTGAGGCTTGACAGACTGTTTCCGGCCTGCCAGCACGCTTGACTGCGGACGCACGCACCCGCCCGACAGCTTTGCGCTGTTAGTGAATAACGGAGACGCGGGCACACATGCTCGTTCGAGAGCTTGAACTTGCGCGCACGACTTCCTAAACGCAACAGTTGCGCCAGGTGGGAGCCTTTAATATGTCCGTAGAAGGTCAAGGAGAAATTTCCTCTGATCGGCAGCCAGCTGCAGCTATAGACGCTTACGTGGCAGCGACACTCTTTGCATCCGTTGTAAATTCCGCGAATTTAATAAATAGCGCGCGCTGCATGGAGCTATTAGGCATACGCCTCAAAGAAGAGATTGAACGGTAGAAAGAGTATTAACCGACTTCTTAATATCAATGATAGGCATTGATAGTTCTCCAGCTAGCCCTATATACAATTCTTTTTTCACGATGCAGTTCACGATGCATAATTGAATAACTAACATATTTTCACATTTAAGCATTGCTTTCACGTACATGACATATTTATTTCAGAGTTGGAACGAATTCTGAATGCAACACCAGTTTCGAGATATGCAGCGTCTAACTTCCGGTGAAATACACTGCTGTTATTCTATAAACACGTTTTCAAGGCATTGCACGAAAAAAGTTATTTCAGAACACCAGTGCATTTCATCGTGAATTACGGGAGCGCACATCACTGTCATTGTCAGAATTCGTTACAACATGCACGAATATACGTAAAACATACAAACACACGCACGAACATACGTAAAGGTTGCTTGATTGTCGTAAAAAACCTGCGCGTCCTGACCCTGCTCTTTAAACAATGACGGGACAAGTCCGACTAGGTAAAGATACGGGGCTGACTTGGTGCCCCCCCCCCCCCCCTCTTCGATGATTAGGATGGCCGGCACGATCTATCTCATGTTCAGCTGAAAAGAAAAGAGCCGAGCATGTTCCTTCCATCAGATGTAAAATGTTATCCGACCGGTGCGCTCTTTCCCTCCCTAGCCATTTGTGCCTTCGCGTGGTTTGCAGTTGGACCGTTGGACTGTCATCCGTCCAGAGCTAACAGTTAGAGCCGACGATGTCTGAACAAAACTTTTTTTTATTATTCGCAGCGAACCGAGCACGCAGAAGAAATCGTACGGAGCTTCCAATGGTCCCGTTACGGGTTGACGCCGGGGAGTGAGTTGATTACGTCGTTGATGTTGGTTGGGAATCCGGTGGGAAATCCAGGAGGGAGGGTGGTTGGTATTCCGGGAGGGAACGCTGTAGGCAAGTTGGGCGGAAAGGTAGCTGCGCCGCTGACTGCCGCAACGGCCCCTGCAAAGTCCGGCATCGTCACGCCACCGGGTAGGGTGCCGCCCGGTAGGTAGGTGGTCCACTGGTCCATGCCCGGGAAGATGCCACCGCCGACGCCGCCACCGCCTCCACCTGAACCGCCTTCCTCCTGAGCACAACGTATCAGAACTTTAGCAATTTTGTTAAGAGAGACAGAAGGAGACAGCAAGGGTTGGATGGGCAGGGAGGTAAGTTTTGTTGCAGCGCGGTAAAGGACATGGACACCAGAAAGAAACATACGACGACACACAGCGCTGTGTGTCGTCGCAGGTTTCTCTCTGGTGTCCATGTCCTTTGCCGCGCTACAACGAAGCTTATAGGGGCCCTGCAACACTTTTTAGCACGGTCAGAAAACGCTGCAGATCAGTAGTCGAGGCTCCTAAGAACACACGAGCCAAACATTGTAGCGCAGCACCCGGCCTGGAATATACAATTAATTCTCAAAGTACGCTAGAAATCGTTCGCTCTTCTTTCTACAAATGATGCCATATGCCCAAATTATCACGCCATATCCCCTATACTTCAGGCAATGATTGGCTCATTTGAGCATCGGGAGATGTATAGTGACCGCGACCGCCGCGAGAGGCCGCCACGTGCCCGCTCGCTCGCGATCCCACTGAAAGCAAGCCGCGTGCGTTTGAAGAAGAAAAAAGTGCTCATGACGCGTGCGTGATGTAACTTCTTTCCCCCGTGCCATCCCTCCCTGCTTAGCTTCCAGCGCTTTCGTCGGGACGAGAGAAGAGAGAAAGCAATTACAGCGTGCGACAAATCTCTGCAACTCCGCTCGCAGTCGACCGATTCTAAAAATTTTTGAGGCGGTCGATTCGTGAGGCGATAAACTCCTTTAATAAACTCATTCGATTGTTACTTGGGAAAAGTGTTGCAGGGCCCCTTTAAGAAAAGACCCAATACCAAGAAGCCTACGTATCCACTCTAATTGAGCTTTATCAGACGGGCGCCCGGTCTGGTCTGCTACCCTACAATGGAGGCACGGATTATGGACTACAGAAAGGGAAATGGGGAGCGAGTGATCATCGCACGCACAGATAGCACTCTTAGAAAGAAAAAAAGGGGAGGGGGAGTATGTGTTGCTCTTTTCGGCGAGTCCTGACTTGCCAAGTATATGACACTCTTTAAAGAGACACGTTAACTCTCTTGTGGGTCACACGACTCTCCGAAGAGAGTATAATGATAGCCAAAGAGAGTTGACGTGCCCCTTTAAAGAGAGTCATATACGTGGTTAGTCAGAACTCACAAAAAAGAATCAAAGGACTCTTTTCTTTCTGGATTGAAGGACTTGCAGAAAAAGCATATACAATCGGCCGCGGAGGCCCGTGTTTCTCGTAAAACTATACCGCTGCAATTATTTAAGAACCCTCGCCTAAGAAAATTGGTTAAACTGCATATTCATAAGCATACCATACTCTTAAAACCCGAAAAACTATACGTTTAACCAGCAGCGCAACCTACACAAATCTTTTACACCGGAAAGAAGGTTCAAACTCTTTTTTTTCTTTCTCTGGTGTACACGTTTTACGTTCGTGCTATTAACCTAAATATGCAGCATCGAACCTGCACCCTGCTCAACTTGAAGGCAGCTGAGACACGTAATACTATGAACTAGTGGCGTTGGGAACCCTAAAGGAAGAATGAAGTTGATAGAACGACAGAAACTCGAGGCAACTGGTAAGGATCCATCCTAACCGAAGGTAGGTCATTCCTTTTCTTCCTTTGTGATAAAAGAATGCTTATGTAGAGCGGTTAAGCAGATAAATTAACCATCTCATCAAGTTCCTCGTTCTGTAAACCTGGCCTACATACAGAAATTATGGAAATATCACGCAGTAGGGTGGCATGTTGATGCTGCGTGCTCGATCTTCATGCCAACTCTCGGTATTCGAAACACCTTTCACAGGTGCTCATTGTCATGACGACGGAACGGTCTGTTCGCTAAAGCCTGGCGTGCAGAAATATGCTTGCACCGCTTGTATACACTTGGACATGCATCCTTCTTCACATCCAAGATTAATATTTTTTTTTTACTTTATCAGGTGCGGAAAGCGACGCTGTAGTCTTGTACTCGTCCCAATAAAAGCAAGGCTCTATACGCTACACCACCTGCAATGATAACGACATAAATTTGTGCCATAAATTGTGATGTGCTCTGTAACGGACACGTTTTACGTAAGAGAATAAGATTTACCTACTTCACTGCAGCCGCATTTAGACAACATCAAGGCTGACCACGACATAAAAAAATACACAGAATATAACGTCGGGTTTGTATCGCATGAAAGCTTGCGTTTGCGCTATAGCTTTCAAGACCTTTTATATGCGTTTTAGAGTTTGTTAAGAATCCCGATCACGTACCTTCATAGGGCTTGGAGCAGCGCCTTAAAGAAAATGAGAGGGAAAAACAAAAAAAAGATTATTCGATTGTGGTGCAATGGGCAATGTGATGAAATTATAAGAGTGTCGGGAATTCAGCTCATTCAAACTTCTGTCCCCTAAACGAGAGGCCTTACCGACTGATGAACAGAACAGGATGGCGACCACACCGAGGGCTACTGCAAAACTAGTCATTGTTGGATGTAGCGTGCGCTAAGTCTTTCCTGGCCGCGGCATCGGGCTCGCTTCGCTATTTTATAGGCCGCGTGGCTTCCAGTTCGTACACGATGAAAACATGAGTGCAGATGGTGAGGGTCCCGCATCTCAGGTAAATATTAAATGATGACAGTACGAGACAGCGCGTATGCCCGTGCGGGCAGAGGAAGTGCCTCTTTCGAGCAACGGTGGTTGCACTCTTGAGCTTTGGACAGGTGCTTCGCCAGTAAAAAGAATGTAGGCAGTTAGAGAATACCAAGATATATGTTATTCATGGCAAGCCCCGATGCATGTTCTCACGACAGCAGACGCGCGCTTGCATGACTTCTTGCTTTATATACCTCGTCTGCCAGACAAAATACGGTGTCCGATTGATGTCCGATACATTTGTTGTGTTGTTTCAGCACGAACTGATTGACTTAGAGGGCTTGACATCTCGAAGTCAGCACAGCTGGTGTTATTGGGATATTCGAGACTGTATAATGGCTCTATAAGGCAGCATGACGTTATATATACAAAGTCAAAATATTAATTAGGCTACACTAAACCGCAGGCCCAGACGGAACAAATTCAGTAGGAGCATAAATTTCACATAATGTCAATTATAACTGTACAAGCAGCGCGTGCATGTGTATCTGAGTGTGTGTGGTGGATTATACGGACAGATTAGATTAAATTAAATTAGATTAGATTAGATTAGATTAGACTATATGGAGTTCTTGCGAGGAAGAACCGGGATTTTATTATCAGTGTGTGGCCATCACGACGATGCTACAAAGGAAGCGTCAATCTCTGACAGAATTTTTTAAACTCAACGTCACGGGGACTACCAATTAGTTATAGAGAGCTTCATGGATAAAGTAAGGTTAAAACTGCGCAAGAAAAAAAAAAAAACGAAGACAGGAGGAAGAAATGAACCAGACACCACGTGCGCAGTTTCTTCGGGAGCAGTTGCTTCCTCCTGTCTTCTCACTTTGCGCAGTTTTAACCTTATTCAAACTATAAACAAGCTAGCCCGCAAAAACGCCTTACTAAAGTATATTTCATGGATGAGGAAACTGAAAGCTGTTGTTTCCTAATCCAAAGTTCTGTACTAATCTTGAACAATTTCATAATTACATGCCATAATTTTGATTTTTCCTACACTATAATCTCGATGCCCCTTAACTCCTCGATTTACCTGCACCGGCCTGATGATTCTCCTTTCACACCATAGGACTACGCGTACTACGTGAACAAAAAAAATAACGTATCCTATTTGTTTCAGAGTATGAAAATAATGCAGAGAGAAGGCCGCGAGAGCCGCACAAAGCAAGCCAAAAGAGGCGGCGAAGCTCGCCAAGGTCGGCCTATTGCACACGTCGCCCCGGAAACGCAAACGCGGATAAGGTCTCTCCTTCCCGTCCCACGCGCTTCCGCTTCCTCGTCTCACTGCGCACGCGCAGATTGCACGTGCCACTAACGCGAATTCGTACGCAACACACCCACGCGAGCGCGTTTTTGTCCGCTGTTGAAAGCATGTTCCTCTATCTTCGACTAGCACACATACAGAAAACGCTTTGGTTTAACCGATTCTGTACGCCTTTTCAACGAAGGCACCCATGGGTGCCGCCGTAATCACCTCCGGGCTGAGGTAAGTATGCGTGACCCACCAAAAATGCACCGCCGAGGCTGCAGTGACGTCAGCGTGTGTCAGTCTTTGTACTCGCGTGCCGCAGTCCAGAGAGGAGGTGCTTCCCATATCCGTTAAAAAGGTGTATAGACAGCATTCACGTGCTCTCGCAACCGCGTTTAGAGAAAGCGTATGTAATATTGACCCCAGTCATCACCTGTTGGCGCGGCAAGCGCAACTGTGGCAGCTGCGGGTTGGGTTACGTCAAAGCTCGATCCTGTCGAGCGAACGCTGCAGCGGCAAGAATGCTATAACAACGGGCCGGAGGCTATCGCGGTCGTTGGTTCCACGTGACCCAGTAACTCCCCGCAAAAGATGGCTGCCCCTACAAGACAAGAAAATTAAATAAATTTTCGTGGTTTACGTACCGAAACCACGATATAATTATGAAGCTAACCGAAGCGGGAGAAACAAGCTGAATTTTGGCCCCTTTCGACCCGAGAGCGTGAATTTTTTCTTTTCTTTTTGCATTTTTGCACCAACAAAATGCGGTCGCAGCGGCCAACGTCGAACCCACGACCTAAAGCTCAAAAGCGAAGACAACATGACACGGAAAGAAAAAAAAAAACAACGTGGGCGCTTCTCAATCTCCTGTTGCCTATTCAGTATGTCGAAGTTCCACCGACTGACACAAAGTAGTACCGTTCTGTTACATATTTGTTCTGGAAAAATATGTGCGCAAATTTGGCAAGACAGTTGAAACACACCTACGTATATGTGCACGAAAAAAAAAAGACACAAGACAAACAACGTATTAAATAAAGCACTATTGCAGGCTTTAAAAGCCAACTCTATATATTTGTCATTGAACCACTATAGAAATCACCTCATAGCGGCTTTACAACTATGTCCTTAATGCAACTTATGCGGGGAACCCGGGTCCATTCGACAGAGAGTAGGAGGCGGCATGACAGTAACGACTAAAACACGCCCATTGTTACCATAACAACGAGCTTTGGAAGGGAGCCTTGGCTAGCTACAACCTCGAAGTTCAGCTAAAGCATGTCGCGAAAGTGCAGCACACGGCCCGTGCTGCAGGCATCCTGGAGTAAAGGCGCCTTTCCGAAGCTTCTTTGCCAAAACAAAAATATTTATTCTCTCTCTAGAATGCGGAATAACTAAATCAAATGAACGACTTCTGAAGGAACTAAGGAAACTGCTGCAGCTTTGGCTCAACAAAATACGTTGCTGGGCTAGTTGGTTCATAATCTTCAAAATTGGATAGCGCGAAATCGAACAGGACTACGAAGAAGGAACACAGATGCACGGGACATGCGCGCCTGTCCTTTGCATCTGTGTTCCTTCTTCGTATAGTCCTGTTCGATTTCGCGCTATCCAATTTTGAAGCTTTGGCTCACATTACACCCAGTGGCCGTGCGATTATGGTTTTCCGTTGATAAGTGAGAGGTTACGGTTTCAATTTTCGGTCGTATAATGGTCGCGTCACGACGGGTGCCCTACGAGAGAAGAGTCGCGTCTTTATACACGGTGCACTTTATCGGAGTTGAGTGGTGTAAACCGAAATGGAGCCCCGCATGGCACATATTGTCACGCAGTCGCGACGTTGAAGAATGCAGCAGTCGGCGTGTTCTAGACGAAACTCCTTATTTGGGCGAAGCCGTGCCCGAGAAACAAAAAGTCGGCGTACACGCAATACACGCTTTACACTGATAGCGGCGAACGGAGCGTCGGCCGTCGGTAATCTGATCAGCAGTAATGCGCGTCGGCCTTTTATATCTGCGGCACCGAAGCTTCCAGCGTTATCGTTGGTGGCCGAGTTTGTTCCAGAATAAATTCTATCGTTCGCGTGCGGCGCACAGTCTTCGGAAGATTCTAAAATAACATGGAAGGTTCCCAGACATATACGGGCGCGGTTTGCACAAGACACTGGTTAAACGTGCAACGGGCCGGTTACATAAAAATATAGAAAGAAGCGCGCGTGGCAATATTATATAACGTTATCTAAAGCCGAGACCTCACTATGGGGCTTTGAATAGAAACGACCAATCATCACTTCTATTGCATAGCGCAGCTACGCACTGTGTATGTGCCCGACATAATAGCGTGGCCTTTGTCAAAGGTAAGCCACAGCGTCAAGGGCATCGTTACGAATCAACGACGACCAAACCTAAGGGCAGAACGTAAACGTTGGATCTCCATGATCAAACGTGGTTGCGTCGTAGCTGAAGAGCCCGTGAACGTGCTGGAAAATTATTCGCGCATAAATGACGCGCACACGCGCGACGATTCTGAGGAGTATAGGCGAAGCGGTTCGGCATCACGACAGAGCAGCTCTATGGACCTCGTGATTTCTTCGCTAAATACTTGCGAAAACCACTCCAGAAAAAAACATGCCAAGGTCGCACGAAACCAGCGAGCAAATAGAGGCTCTCTCTCGCTCTTTTTTTCTTCCCCCCACAGGTTAGTGATACCGACTTATAGAGAAAAAAAAAAAAGAGACAATGGTGCGTAGTTAGGACGCTGCGTTGCCCGCCGACATTCTCCTGTTGAAAATTTGGGAATGAATGATAATATTCCAAGGCGACGAAGTAACATGAACACGCAGTGTCAATAGCTTTATTAAAAACTAATAATCGGTGACATGCGGGGTCGTTGGGGTGAGAAAGAAAGTGTTGAAAAGAGCTGAACGATGACGCCTCAGTTTGACTGTGATTGATCATGCATACCAGGGACCGTATTAATAAACCATCTTACGCTAAAAACTTTCGCAAGAGAATATTTCAGCCAATCCCGATGCAGAGCATATCAATAGAGAAGCCGGGTGACCAATGGGAAACCGCACTTACGAAATAGAAGTTTTTTGAATTAGGCCCCAGAAATATAAGTGTTTAGAAGCAACTAGGGATGTGCGAATAGTGAAATTTAATCTCGAATCGAACAGTGCCGAATAATGGCCAAAAATATCAAATATCGAATCGAATATCGAATACAAAAGATGTTAGTGAAACTTGAAACAACAAAGAAATGAAATCTGCTCATGCCCTCGAGCGCATAACGCGGTGAGTGACTCCTACTGAAAGACTACGAATTGTCATGCAGAGACACAAGCTGTTCCGCATGACGTGGCTTCAGGCTCTATCGCCTTGACGTTGAGGCGTTTACGGCTCATATGACAATGCTAATGTTGGGGTTCATCGTCATGAGTGCTCCGGGCCCAAAAATCTTCGACTGCGGGCCGGAACGATGGGAGCTTCTGAACGAGTGTTTGCTGTGTGGCAGTGGCGACTGCACAGCGTGAGCAACTTTGCACAAGTGAAGCCTAATCACCGAGGGTTTCCGGGCCCAAGTCTGGACGCTTTACGGCGCATGCGGCGTACGCGACCGAACTACGCAAAGAGTCCGTGCCTTCGTTTCGGAAGCGAAGTTGTGAAGGGGTTGACTGTTTTCTCATGTGTTCTTTTACGTGCATAAATGACATAATCTCCTTTAAAGTAAACATGAGCGCGCTTTCGAACCAGGATATCAGTGAAGGTTTTAACGAGAGGCCTACTGTAACGACCGTTAGTTTTAGCCACCCGACCCTGACCAAGTCGCACCACTGGCCTTTGTCACGTTTTAGATTCGTCCTGTCGAATTATTCGAAACTTCGAATACTGGCTATTCGAAAGTCGAATCAAATTATTCGATTAAGACTATTATTCGATTCGAATTCGAAAGTCGAATATTCGCACACCCTTAGAAGCAACACACTGCAACAAGTATGCACAGTTGCAGTACATTTGGCTGCGTACAGTGCTGTGTGTTTTTTTCTGGATAACAAAAAACTGTCGATAAAAATACGCCCCCGGATACTTTCCGGGTCAGTACAGGCTGCCATCACCATGAGGACCAAAATAAGGAATTAATAAATCCCGTAGTTTTAACCGGACACCAACTGCCCCGGTTGTATTGTAAACAGTGAAACGTTTTTTTCTTTTTTTTACAAAGAAGGAAGCCGGGGCTAAAGGCTGAAACGCCCGAAGAAACGCCTGGCTCCCCTGTACCGTCTGGCATTTAAACAAAAACATAGCAGTAAAGGTAACAATACAGAGAAACAATCAGATGCACTCACGACTTGCTTGTCCGGCCCCCACTTCTGATCAAGAAGGTGCCCCCAACCAAACAGATTTCTTCCTACGCCGCTGCTAGAAGCCCGTGTGGATAGATTTAGGTGGACGTTAGATACCTCCCATTTCCGGAGCCCTCCACTACGGCGTCCCTCATAATCATAGCGTGGTTTTGGGTCATAAAACCCCAACAATTTTGAGGCGAAAGTCTTAGATGCCTCATCAAACACGAAAATTGACCAGCGTCCTGCGTCGGCGTCCATTGTCGGCGGCGTCAACATGAGCGACGCAAAAAAATAATCACGTGATGACGTCATCATGACTTCACTGATCGTCAAAATTTGTGACGTCATCATGACGCCATTGTGACGTCGGTGACGTCCTCAAGTGACACCACTGCTTGGTCAAAGGTGGGCCTATTCCGAAGGCTGTGCAAAACCAGGTGAGATGCAGAAAGCTTACAATGTCTCCGATCCTGGAGGCATTACGAAACCGCTTAAAATAACAAAGCGCTGAGCTAGTTGGTAAGTATTGGAAAGAGACAGGGCTTGCAAACACGGACACAAGAGAGAAGTTTGTGGTGTCTTGACTTCTCTCTTGTGTCCTTGTTTGCACGCCTTGTCTCTTTAACACGAAACCGCGCTAGTTGCAACAGCTTACGGAGGGGGACACGGGGGGTTCAATACATCAACTCAGAAGAAAAAGAAGAACAAGATGGCTTTCGCCTTCCAGTCCACTTTACTTTCTTTTTGTAAACATTCAAAGACACATCAAAGAATAGCACTTACTTGAAACTTTATTTTTTGTTTACCATAGTTAGCGTTTCAATATAACTAGAATAGTCCTGCTGTGCGTACAAATGGAATGAAAGACGGCAAACGCGTTCGGTTACGTAGCGCGCGGGCGTGCACGCAATTTCTATTGCCGCCACGTCATGACTGCGTCGTTATGGAGATTCGATTCGCCGAATAATCGGCGTGCAGGCCTTGGCCTCAGCGAAGGAAGAGCTGGCCTCCCCGGCTGGGCCCCCGTATGCAGCCAAAAAGCCATCGCGTGACGATAGAAACGTGACGTAGAAATTTGCATCTTTCTCGCACCTGTCCGCTTACCGAAGCACGCCGAACAGAGCTGTATATAAATGTACTTTATTTTTTACTTATTTACATTCTTTTTTAGCCATGGTTGTTTCGGACTTTCGACTCGCATGCATATATGCCTAACAGTAGTTTGACTAAAGTCTTCATGCAAACAAGCTGCATGTTTTCAAACAATCGTGAATAAATAAAAAAAAGAAACGACTACACGATGACGCTTTTGTTTACTGCGGTTTGCCCGCTTAGAACAAATAATCATTGCCCCCGTGACACTTTTTAGATCCATGCCTTGTGCTTTGTTATCCTTGCCTTTAAGCAAAATGCTTCTACACTTTTTTTTTTCCAGTTGTTCGGCTCACTTGTTATCGATCGACTTCGGTAAATATATTCTTCCACGCATTCCATAAGCTATTTGCGAAACACGAATTCTTGTTTTTTTTCTGTTTTTTTTTTCACCCATTCTGCTTAACGTTACCTTAGCCTTCTGCATATTAATCCTCAAACCCACTCTCAAGAATCCGAAGTGTTCAATCATTCGTTCATCTGCCACCTTCCTTCCTTAAAAAAGGACAATGTTATGTGCAAACCGCAGATGGTTGAAACTTCCCTCTTTGGTTGCCACACCTATTCTTCTCAGTCCAACACCTTGAACACTTCTTCCGAACACGCAGGGAACGACTTCGAAGTTACCGCATCTCGGTAAAAATTTTGAATTCTGGGGTATTATGCATTATAACCACATTATGATCATGTGACATGCCGTACTGGGTGATCTACGGAATAAGTTTGTCCGCGTTCTTTTTTTTTTTTTAACGTGCACCTAAATTTAACGCGGGTGTCTATGCACTTCGCCCCAATCGAAATGCGGCCGCCATGATTCGTGCTTGGCAGCAGCGGCACACTGTAGCCGCTAAACCGCCACGATAAGTGATGTGTATGTTTGCTTAATTCCTTACGTAATAGGCATTTGTCTCGCTTTGCGAAGAATACTGCATTTCTTTGCGATTCTTCTCACTCGCTGTGGAAATTCGCCGCCAGTGCCGTTCTCTTTGTTCAGCCACTCGCGCCTGGGCGGCGTCGGTTATGTAAAGAATGCATAGGCAGACAGAACGGACGTTGTTTTCTCCGACCCGCACGCAGGTAATAAATCAGCGCCGAGTACGAAACGCTCGGTAAGCGGGCGAGCGGCGGGCGAGCGGCGGGCGAGCGGCGGGCGACGTCAAATTTAACGGCCTCGTTGATGGCGCGTCCTGAGAAGCTGGCTTCTTTCAACGCTTTCAAGCTGTGCCAAGAAAGCAGCGCGCCGCGATTTCCGCGGCGGTCGTGTATTTTGACGACTGCACGAGCAGGTATCTATCTCTATCTTTCTATCTCTCTCTTGCCTCTTCCGTCACTCTATTCCCGGAATGAAAGACGAAGAAGTCTTATGAGAAGGAAATGGCGCCATTCTTTCAAAGCGCAGTTGTCGTCGTGACAGGCTAATTGCGTTGAAGACAAACCCATGCGCTTTCAATTTCGCACTGGTGCAAAGAAGAACAGCCATGGTTTCAGTGACGCAGACGGTTTGTGTGTGTGTGTGGAGACAAGATTCGCAAGGAGCAAGGCTACGCGGGGCCCTCTGGCGCATTGCCATCTCGCCACGACTATGTCCCTCCTTTCAGCTCGAAAGCTCAGTGGTGGTTTTCAGTCGCGCATTGCGGGAGGGCGAGGGGGTGAGCCGTTTTGTGCAGGACGGTTATGTCATCCCCACAGACATCCTGCGCGCCTCGCGGCGGGTATCGCGAAACGAGAATTCCTTACACTCGATTTAACTCGTCTGAAACGTCGGAGAGCTTGAGGACAAAGCACGAAGGGCCCAGAGTAAACGGTGAAAATTTATACAGGGCAAGATTGGAGGTGAAGAGAGGGTGAGAGAACAAAACGAAACGGGAGTATATTGAGTGATGTACAAGAAAGCGAAGAAGGACGTAAATACAGTAACGCGTGTTTCTATTACGCCCGTACTGGCTTCAGCGCTATGCCTTGTGTTTTCATCTTTTGTCCCTGTTTGTGTGCGCTGTAACGTTTCCAGTTCGGCTCAGCATGAAATTGAAGGAATAAAGCGAAAGTCAGATCTTAATTGTGTCGCTGTACTTGACGAACAAAGCTCCATCGCTTCCCCCTGCAGGTTTACTGTCGTGTACCTGCTGTAGTGCTAACGGTATTGTTTTTTTTAAGACGATAGTCTTTCTTGGGGAACTTAAACGCAGAAATTTTGGTCTGTCTGTCTGTCTGTCTGTCTGTCTGTCCCCCGATTCAGCGACCTGGCCAAAGTTGAACCACTTGCTTACCGCCCACCCATCTTGAACTGGTACGACTGTTCATACTTGTGAACGTTGTCGATCAAAAAGTAAATATTACGCATATCTGAGGCACCACATCATTAGGTGAGTATTAGGTGGTGTGTTCCTTTAATAGAAAATACACAGATACGCAATTCTAAAGACCCTAGTTTCTTAAACTGCGCTGAAAATGCGGCTGCGCTGAAAATGCCATATGCGCGCCGACGAACGCCCTCTGCCACGGAGGAAGGAAACCCTCTGCACAAGCTCATGTTTACCGACGTATTGCCACATGGTGTCCATATCTCATGTAGCGCCTCCTCTATCGTCTTTACACGGCATTTGCAGCGGAGCACGCAGATACGCGGCCAATATTTTTTTTTTATCAAGCGCTTGTGAAATCATTTCTTGGCACATTTGGGGCTTTTAAAACGGCCGCATGAATGTCATTACAGAGTAGATGTGAAAGTTGGACGTAGGATGACTTTTATGCACTATTGACGTAATTATTAATTTTCGACTGAGAATCTCCTCACCTACCGCCCAAAGAAAGCGACGTGCGCACACAAATAAGCGGGAATTTCAAGGTGCGATGCTAGAGGTGACACAGGCTTATAAGCAAACTGTTTCGGTACATTACTATAGTGTACACAACATGAAAACTGTTCCACCGCTCACTGTTAGATTTCCTACATGGAGCAAATCTGCATGTGTATCTTAGACACCGCGAATTACTCTGCCTAAGGGCAGGCTTTCGAAAATAAAAAAAGAAGAGTGCATAAGCACACAGAGAGATTGTCATGCGTGCGTTCATGTGTTGCGTTCACGTCTTCCTCATCTTCGTGCTACACTGTATCTTGTGTATCACTTCTAAATCACGTCAGCGGACACTTACCACTGGCCATAAGCTCGGCTACCAAAGAGAACACCACGTCCCGCCGCTAACAAAACTCGCGTTTACAATTGCTAGCGCACTTGGGAAATGCGATCACGTTTTCGCTGCTGCGAGATGGCCAAGGAATGCACTGCAGTTTACACTGCCGATTTCGCAAGTACGAAAGAACATAAATGCGGATTCTGCGGGCAGAGGCCTCGTCTCTGCCTCCCAGGGACGTTGCAGGCGTGTATATACACATAACACGGGCGCTCCCAGCCATAAAGAACACGCGCGGGGACGCCAGAGTCAAAATATAAACGAGCCCCCCCTCCACCTCGGCCTTTGCCACCGGGCTTTTCGCGAGCGCGGTTGCCGTGTCGCCGCTATCTTCTGAAGCAAGCTGCATCTGGCGAGAGACCTCGCACTGTTTTCGCTGGCGAGATTGAACGTGCCTCCGCGATCACGCTAAATCTGACACAGTGCAGGGCGGGATTCGAGAAGCGCCAGTAAATAACTGCGAAAGAGAGAAATAAAACAAAAATATAAGCGAGGAAGGGGGTGAGGGGTAAGGCGCTGGCTGGACACCAAAATTTGATGTTCTTTCTCTCACGGTTGTTGCGCAGGTTGCAAATGACTCACTACACGAAATGACGCACCCAAGCACGAAAAAGATAACGACTCGAAATTGGGCCCTAAACCCGGGTTCCAAAGCGGCGCTTTTGAAGCTGGGTTTGATTACAAACACTTGTTTTCTTGAGATGGGTAGGAAGGCGTGAAAGTCGTCACAAAGTGCACGGTGTCAAGGCAATACGTGGACAGCCGATTTGGTTCGTATTCGCAACAAGTGCGCGGTGTAGGAAGATAGAAACTGATACACAATAAGCATATGACAGCGATCATAAAGCGTCCGTACTTTCTGATTTTCTGGTTTTCATGAAGCACCAAGTGTCGTTAATAAGATTACTAGTAGTGGCAGAAATGTGAGCACCCTGTTACTACGTTAGCGCCTTACTGTTTGTTTCGTCATCCACCATAGCGTTACGTAAGTCACCGTACTGATTCTCCTATTGCAATCTCTGAAAGACACTATAGACTCCTCTTAACTATGCAAGCTTTTACGCCAATTGTGCCTGAAGCTTTCTAGAGATTTTAGTTTTCCGCACAGTTCCTAGTCTGAAGAATAATCCGGGGTCATCCATACTTCATGCTGAATCAAATGGGTATACACGAAGAGATGTAAAAAATTTCAGACGGTACGATCGTTTTACTACAGTGCCAAATACTTCTAAAACATATAAAAGAGGGTTTATCCTAAGAACATCAAGGCTGCTTTCAGTGCAGCTAACTGAGCCTTTGCACTTCGTGTTTTAATATACTGTTTCCTGAACAATGATGCATTGAGGGAGTGCGCACTTTACTTTCATAGAATTTTTTTTTCTGTTTTGCGCTTTTTGGCGGACGTGTCAGTTAGGCATTAGAAAAACAAATTATCTGCAACATCTATCCATAAATAGTTGGAAATGACGTACGCCAGCGAGAGTACCAGTGCAAGCGTAGGTGTTCTGAGCGCCACTTACGATGCCAGTGCATAGAGTCACTGTATATGCTACCTTTAGGTAGCAGAGCAGCGCATAGGTCCGGCTAGCAACCACAGCTATGCGGTGAAGTCGCACTCCATTTTTGCAGGCCACATGCCTACCGCGTCGCCGATAAACATGTCTGGCGTGTCGAAGGCAGGCGATAAACATTGGCTGTCGATGACTAGTGTTAATTGAGTTAGCTGCAGCGGCGGCGTCAAGAAATACAAAAATTGGCCTGAGCGTCAGCTTCTCCGTAATGCATGGTTGCTAGCGGCGTTTGGAAAACAGATGCGCAACTATGCTACCTAAAGGTAGCATAGTTGCGCACTGGTAGAGTTACTGTATATGCTACCTAAAGGTAGCATATACAGTAACTCTACCAGTGCAGTACTAGACACGCCATCTATAACCACAAAGTTATATACATCGGCGTAACGTTATCGGAGCATGCGCAGCGCCAGCCAAATCGTCTAGGAGGAGTTGACAATTTTGTGTTGAGCTTCACTAAGCTCTCTCCGTGTTACTGCTCTTTCTCCGCGCTATTTCTTGACTGCTGCGATTGCTTTGCAGTACGTTCTCTCAGTGAACCCCACACGTTGACAGGCGTCGCCACCGCTGACGCGTGGTCCCGCCGAATTCCCCAGGCTTTCCCTCCCCTCACCATCTCCGTTATATTCTCAGACCAAGCGGAGACGGAACCATTGAGGGGAAAGGGAGAGCAGGACAGATCGGGAAAGAGGACTAACAGCGCGGGGCGTCGTACTCGCGTGGCTTCCCTCCGCTGTCAAAGCGCCGAATTCGTGATTTCGCACTGGGGACCGGTAGCGACAGTGCGGCATCGCGACAGCAAAAGTTAGCGTGGCGTAAGCCTTTGCAAAGCTTCGAACCACGCAGCGCGAATTTCGCGTTGGTCGAGCGGGCGTGTAGCGCCAGGGTTGACGGCTACGTCTTCTCGGGAGGGACCGTCGGTGTCTTCCCCTGGACTCGCTGACGACGTCTGGTTCTCAAGTTCGGCCGGGCCAAATTAGGCTTCACCGGCGGGGGAGGAAAAGAGCCCGCCGGCTGAGACTCGGACGCGACTTCTATTCATAGCACGCGCTCGGGAGAGAGACGCCGCGCCGTTGTCGTCAGCGCAGCGCCGCCTGGAACCTCGCCCCCCCCCCCCCTTTCTTCCCACCGCGGTCTGCACTGTGAGCGAAAAAGCCCTACCCGGTGAGACGCCACGGTACACGACCGTTAACTACTGTAGTACGCGCGCGGAAAACCCTTCGTTCAATCTGTGCGCCGCTGTGGGGATCGTTGCAGCTCTTCGACAGCCGCGGTTGAGTGGTGCGCGTTGAAGCTTACACAACGAGGAGGAGGATCTCTGGGCGGCAGTCGACCGTAGCAGGTGAGACGGGACGCGCGTCCGCTTCGAGTGCGCTTCGACTGGGATTTGAGCTCCAGACCGGGTTCGAGGTTGCGATGCCCATTGTGGCAGGAGGCGTGCCACGCGCTGACAGTCAGGTCCACTGACAGCGTGCTTTTGGGTGGGGCGGCGCCATCTTCTTCACATACTGAAGCCAAACCTCTGAACCGCGGAAGATATCGACGTGAACTTCACTAAAGGATAGAATGTAGAATTAACTATCATTCCTGAGGTTTTTTTGACATATAGAGAGTTGAATTTTTTAGAAAGTTTGTGGCACGCAGTGAGTTGGATGACGGTGTGTCCCGCCAGTTCCATTTATCCATAAGCATTTCGCTATTATACAGTATTGTAACGCAATTTCATGCTTCTCCATGGTGTCAACACATTTACCCTACGCCTGAAGACTAACAACAGCGACGGTGTGCCGGCGTTTGGAACGAAAGCTGACGCGAATGCGCACATCGCTGTGTTCGTTTACCACAGGGTAGAGCCGATACCGGGGTGCCACAAAGCGGCTTAGTTATGTAAGCGGAGGTAGAACGTACCCAGCTTATCTTCGATGGGGTCACGTGACAGCGATCCCGCTGAATAAGCAAACAAACAGAGCGCCTACTTTACAACAACTCTGCGCACAAAGGCTCAGTCTTGTCCCTCCATCAGCTGATATCATCCTTTTTGGCAACTCGTCAACTTCGTGACGTTAAGCGGCTCGATTTACGATACCGAGGCGAAGAAGAAGATAACAAGCTGTTCCCACTTACTTTAGTGAAGGTTCCTCGCAGGTTATTTTTGCACTTTTGCCCTTCGTCCCTTGGCCCTATATGCACACTTCAAGAACGCAAAGATTTCTCGGTGGAGCTTACGCGTCTTCTCGTGCTGGGAAATTCTCCCTAGGTAAATTAGCGCAAGTTTTTTTTCCTGGACCGTTTCTCGCGAACGCACCAGCACACTTCTGCAACCGTAGCATGCAAACCTATCCTCCCTGAATGCGATGCGAAAACCTATCCTCTCTTTATGATGAACTAAAATGCGTGTAGCGCTTCACTTTTTGTTTTGTTTATAACCTCAACAACCAGGACTAGATGTACTTCAATCGCTCATGACATGCTCCTACGTTGAAAAACTGACAGGTCCACATGACTGTCATTCTGATTTGCCTCGGAAGCCTTTGCAAGGCGTGGTACCTTCCTATGGTAATACCAATTCAGATGAAATAGCTATGTTGATTAAAATTGACGAACGGGATAGGTTGGCAGCTCATTCGGATTGTGACTGACAGCCTCTACGATACGATGGCATTACCGCATCGGTCATGACGTAGCTACAGTCCGTGCAGGCAACCTGAAATTCCGAAGGACGGAAAAGTCGGGCGAGTTGGTATACAGCGCGATCACCTGTGTGGTACCCACTCCTCTTTCTTAGCCCTTGTCTACAGTGGCACTTCGGCGGCAATGAATCGACCCTGACATTCATTCTGCAAGCCACCGTGATGACTCAATGGTTACATGGCATGTTACTAATGAGCGAACGGTAGAGACGTCAGTTTGCGGACTCGGAAACCATAAAGGGCAAAAACTTACGTGTTCTTTTATTTAGGAGCATGTTAAAAAAAAGGACAAAACGCGGACGGTAAAAATTATTACAGAGCATATATAAGTATGACACCACCCAAAACACAGGGTTAGCTTTTATAATTAAAATAACAACGTTTAATAATTTCACTTTAACAACCTCATTTTTAACAAAGTTTCCCCCGTAACCCTGGAATTACCGCCTATTTGGTTAATCCGCCAAGTTAAGGTATTTACTACCGGTGGAGTCAGCCTGGAAATGGACCGATTCACGCTTGTGGGTTAACATGTGCCGATTTCACGAAACGTATGGTAGGTTGTGTCACATTCGTGTTACAGGAACGAGTTACGTGACGCATCTGCGGTGCCCGGTAAACGGACAAAGAGGACACAGGAAGAGGTCCAGACTGCAGCGTATGCACTGTTTATTTTGGAGGAGAGATCGCGGTTTAAAGGGAAGGAGGACAGACCGAAACTGTTAACTATGCAGCGTGTACGGTCAGCGTCAAACGTTTAGAGACCACAAGATTTGAGAAAACTTATTATTTCCCAGCAATTTGTGACTGTATTCGGTCGAACTGCACAGTACATGTTGTTAGCGCGTTCTGTAGGCCGGAAATATAAGTTCGAGACTTCCTGCCGAAGCAGCGGACATATTCAGCTTTTTTTGTGTGTGTGTCTCGTGGACTATCAGCTTTGGTGGTGACTGTATACATGTAGAACGGTAACGTTCATGTTCTTCATAGAACGCTTCTACGTTTAATCATCCTTTGACGATAGCTTTGCCTGTCACCACTTCTGTCAGTGCGCTCAACCTTATGCTCAACGTGAAATTAGCTCCGAATAGAGTTGCGGGCGGCTGTCGAAAAACATTCTTCGTCACATCAACTTGGGTACATTGACACTGATATACGATTATGGTAGCGGTATTTGACTACAGTTGGCGATAAAAATTTATCGGCTGCATTTTTCACTTGATTTTGTTTGTGTGTCTATATTACCGGTTTCTTCTCATTTCTGTCACATTTAACGTGCCACACGTTAGTTCCTGTTCCTATATGTTTTGTTGGTTGTTTGCTTCTTGTTCCTTTATTTTTCCTTTCTTGTTTTGTAAAGCCAACTGGTGTTTTTGCTTTATCTCCCGTTCATGTTCACCTGCGTCGAGTTACGAAGACTGCCGATCCAGTCAAGCCATTTTATGGTTTTTAGTCCGCGGCCCTCAGCATCACTGCTCGTAAGACCGTAATGTTGAAACAAAGTTATCTGATTTATGTGAATTTTATACGAAGTCACAATGACCTTCGAATCCCCAGAGAGACGACGAAAAGAGAATAGCCACTGCCCGTCATTTCTGTGGTTATGTTATTATGTTATTTTCCTATTATGTTGTTTTCCATTTCATTACTTATTGCCCATTGTAATCTTCCTTCTTATCAAGGACTAAACGTTTTTTTTTTCTAATGGCCTTCGACTGCTGTCCAATCACCGTTCATGTGTGAGCGTCACAAGTAAAGCACCAACCAAACAAAACAAAACAGCTTCCGTCAATGTACTGGCAGCGCGCATGGACTTTTCCCCAAAGCTTTGAAGTGTGGGGCGGAAAGTGCATGGAGGTGTAGTGTGCACAAGGCATTGTAGCACAACACCTTGTGCTATACATAACTGACTCTGAGATCAGCACAGAGGAGGGTCCCGATACCCAATCTCGGATGCAATCTTCTAGACAAACCAGCTGACCGCCTTCATTCACCATTGCCTCCATCGCTCCGCTCACCTCACACACATAACGGGAGGGCAAGTTAAGTGAACTCATAGACAGAAAGGAACTCGCAGGCTCGACGCCGGCGAAACAGTCACGCAAAAAATAGCGTCCCAGCGAAGGAGCCGCCTTATCTCATGTCGTAGTTACGGAGAGTGGGTGGCCCGTGCCAGCTTTAGGAGTCCAGATAAAAGCCACTTAGGAAAGAAGGGCGCTTCTGTGAGGAAAGCGAGCAGTCCTGAGCTCAACCCACGTCGTCGTCACGAGCCTCAAGCCGTGTGCTTTGGGGAATTCTGAACACCACAAGCAGCGCAAATCGCGATGATCTGCATGACAGTTTCTCCGACAATGCATATAACCTTTGTAGAGGTGTAGAACTATCCTGTCTCCGTATCTCTTGACTTCATTATTATTGTAAGTAGTAGTACTAACACGATTTTGAGACATCGTAAAAGGGACATTTTTCATTTCCTTGGTATGCAGTGTTAACGCTCTCCACACACCGGAGTCATAGAACACGTATAAAATATTTTCCTTTGGTTTTAATGTTTTCATCGCTGAGCATATGCAAGCCATCACCACCGCAATGTACACTTTCCCGACGAGTCAACACAGTTCCACTGAGTTTGCGAACTCTGCGTCCTGCATGCAGCCTAAATCGCAGAAATCCCTGTCGGGGTCGCCAGACGACAATTCACTCATCGTTGTTTACGTGCACCACGAGCACATGATAGATCTGCCGCTAGTACGTCGCGAGTTGCTGTATCCCCGTGACCTCACACTGCGATGACACGTCACTAAGAAGCCGCCCCCTCGATGTCGAAACCGAAAGTGTTTCTTCAAGGTAGAGATATTAAAAATATATTCAATGCACCAATACTCTCTTTAGGGTTCTCGACAACAGTGTTTTTATTTAGAGCAACAATCCGAAAATATTTAACATTCGTGTCAGTACTCCTTTATCATTGTCAGTCACTGATGAAGTGCTAAGACCCGTCGCGGTGGTCTATAGTTATGGTGCTCGACTGCTGACTAGAAGGTCGCGGGATGGAATCCCGGCCGCGGCGGCCGCATTTCGATGAAGGCGAAATGCTTGAGGCCCGTGTGCTTAGCTTTAGGTGCTCCAGGTGGTCGAAATTTCAGGAGCCCTCCACTGAGGCGTCCCTCATAATGACATCGTTGTTTTGGGAGGTGAAACCCCAACAATCACTATACGTTTTTATTATGGTGAAATGCTAACAAATATAGAACTCAATCTTTATTCCATGCACCGTATAGGTTGCAACGCGCAGCGAGCGCTTAGGAATTGAAAATAAAAGAAAAGTTCACCGAACGGTCGAATTATTGCGATCGGTAACATGCTTAGCGTAGCGTTTCAACTGCTCTTACAATGTTCAAGTAAATAAGCCGGGCTAATTCTGTGAATTTTGGTGTGCCAAATTCTGCCGGCATAAAAAGTTGAATAGCCAAGATTTTCGGCAACCTTTAAAACTTTAGCGCACAGTGGTGGCATCGCGCCGGCGCCGCTGCGCTGCCAGCAAAGAACACTTGCGCCGGCGCCAGCGAAGTTATAATATACATCACTTTGAGATTGTGAGCTTCATTGCAACTTTGCAGTTTTTAGTTGTCCAACGAGATTTAGGATAAAAAAATGCAAGCTGTGGATAAAATGTTTGATGATTATTCTCAGCGCAGTGTGACTGTGAAAAGTTTTCAAGAGTAATTTAAGCAAGACCACGAAATCTGGTCTGAGCAGCGCATGGCTTTGAATTGTATAACGTCTACACTTATATAAAGCGAAATCACGTGCAGTAATGATTACCTTTTCTCTTTCTGCAGAAGCAAACGTTACGTTAAATTGTTATTGATGTTAACCGTCTGTGACACAATAAATTTTTTCTAAACAAAACTGTCAACCGCAATGTACCCGTTCCTTGTAACCGGAATAGCTTATTGTTCTGCCATAGTAGAGCGCATATAGTACTCTAAAGCGTTCACAATTAGTTCTAAACACACAAACTTAGTCTGTTTTTTTTTTCCTATCGGAGATCCGTCATCTGTGATAGTGCCCGAGTGCCATAAGTTACATCGTACCTCTCTGTACGTGCCGTTAAAGCGTTTTTAACAGTTTCGCTGTTAAGGCTAGCCGTAATTTGTGCGTCCTACGGGTATGTGCCATATGTGGCCTACGCGAAAAGTATCACCATCATAAACGGGTGCGTAAATCCCTCTACTGACCCCTGGTTCACTAAAAATGAAGAAGGAAACTGTCGCCATCAAGCGTTTGCCACGTCGGATAACTTTGCTAAATCTCCTTCGTCAACATCTGAGTTTCCTCATCTTAATTATCCTTGAAAAAATCGATGGTGCTCCATCAGAAGGGCAGAAACATTAGTTATCAGACTACGATGCCGAGTTCCCCAACTGAACTTTTACCTACAGAGGTGTGGTCTGGCGCAGTCACGTTTATGCCTCTATTGCAACGAGAGTGAATCCCTGCATCATTTCTTTTAAAGACGATAGTCTTTCTTGGGTAACTTAAACGCAGAAATTTTGGTCTGTCTGTCTGCCTGTCTGTCACACGATTCAGCCACCCGGCCAAAAATTAAGCACTTGCTGAACGCCCAGCCATCTTGAACTGGTACCTACGTTCATACTTGTGAACGTTGTTGATCAAAAAGCAAATATTGCGCATACCTGAGGCGCAACATCGATACTTAAGTATCAGGTGGTGTGTTCCTTTACTATAAAGTAGATAGATACGTAATTCTAAAGACCCTAGTGTTTCTTAGACTGCGCTGAAAATGCGATGCTATGAGCCAGGTGCGGTGATTCAACATAGAGGAGGAGGACTCACGTAGTACGGCCGGCAGAAGACCATCGTCTTTCGACGACATTTGCAGCGAAGCACGCAGACACGCGGCCAATTTTAGGTACGAAGCATCTTATGGCGGAGTTCAATCCGGTAGTGGTGGTCGTGTGCGGCGTGGCCACACTTAAAGGGGCCCTGCAACACCTTTCTTAGTTATATTGGAATAGTCTCATTATTGACGTATGACTCTTCCCGAGTCATATGCCGCAAAAATTTTTCGAATCCGTCAAGTCTAAGTGGTGTTACCAAATTATAGAGATCACGTTCCGCAGCTTTCTCCCTCAACTCAACGCCGCGAGCGCGCGGAAAGCTAGGCAGCGATTCGAGGGAGGCAGCGCAGAGGAGCGACGCTCCGCCCAAGAGCGCCGGCGGAGTTTTTTTCTTCATTTTTTTTCTCTCTGACGTCTGGGCGCAACCACGTGGTCTGTGCCGCCACTTCCGGTCGGCTTGTGTCGTTCTCGTCGAGCGGAGCCGATCACACTGTGTATCGCGCGTGCTTGAAAACTGCGCGTCGGTTTGGTAATGCTGGGTGTGTACCTCGAACGCCGTAGTGTTTTCATCGCTCTGCCAACCATGGAAGCAAACCTGCGCGCTTGTTTGGAACGGATGACCGCTGAGATCGGTTTCGGCCCATACTCCGATACACCGCCTCGTAAGACGGCACTGGCAGACGACCCCGAAGCGCCGCCATTACCGGACGCCAGCATTGTTATCGGAGACACGCTGCGCCCGTGCCTCGGTCGGTCGTGAGAACGTGCCGACGATGCAGTTCTCAGCTGACGAGGCAACACTCGAACGGCTGCCACTCTCAACGGCAACCGGCGATGGTCAAAAGCACAGAAATATTCACGTTTTCGGCACTGCGCATGGCGAAGAAAACGGAACTAAACGGAACCACGCAACAACTACGAGCACACGAGCTGTCGGTGAGACCGGAAGTGCTAATATTAATGTTTGTTCGGTGTTTTTAACGCGATAACAGAATATAAACATACATATTATCTACTTATTGAACTCAAAATTAACAACGAAAGTAATAATGAGGGTGTTATCGTGATTATAACATCAGCCAATGGTGGAACTGCCGACAATCACGTCATATTTTGCGGACTAATACATCATTTGTCGAGAGAAGAGGGAGCGATTTTCAGCTGACTTTGAGAATTTATTGTAAATTCCAGGCCGTGCGCATCGCTGTAATATTTGGCTCGCGCGTTCTCGGGAGCCTCGACTACCGATCGGCAGCGCTTTTTGAGCATGTTCGAAAAGTGTTGCAGGGCCCCTTTAATGCGCAGGCGCAAACCCTCTCCACACACCTCCTTTTTTCGTCTCCATCAAAAATGCAGCCGCCGCGACCGGGATTCGATCCCGCGACCTTCGGGTCAGCAGTCGAGCACCATAACCACTAGACCACCGTGGCGGTTCCAAATGAACCTTCGTACGCTGCAGTGTTTGGCCATGATAAAGTTTAATTTCAACGCTACAGTCATAATAAGTGGCTGTCGCTCGCCTGAAAGATTTCTGTTAGTGGTACGGTTAGGGTACCTCTCTGAAATGCTGACAGGCCCTTGTAAACACACACAACATACATACATACATACATACATACATACATACATACATACATACATACATACATACATACATACATACATACATACATACATACATACATACATACATACATACATACATACATACATACATACATAGATAGATAGATAGATAGATAGATAGATAGATAGATAGATAGATAGATAGATAGATAGATAGATAGATAGATAGATAGATAGATAGATAGATAGATAGATAGATAGATAGATAGATAGATAGATAGATAGATAGATAGATAGATAGATGTCCTGTTCGTGTCTGCCTGCTCCACTTTCTCTCTTGCATACTACAGAGCGAAGCTAACCGCATCGTCTCTCTTCTAGTCAGCTCACGATTCTCTCAAGCGCCATCCACGTCTGACGGCTGTTCATTGTTTCTTCGTCCGCTACACAACAGCATACAGCAACAGCGTCCGCGGTCCGCTTCGTATTCGTAGTCACGCGTGCCCGTCGCCCCGTTTCGAGCCGCTCGTTATCCTTTTGTGTAAAGCGTTCCTGCGACGCCATGCGAGCACACTTTAGGCTCCTCGATCTCGGTGACGATAGCACCGCAGGAAGCTGAGTGGAAGAGTGCGGACGCGGATGCGGCTTGGAGAGAAGCCAGTAGGACAGGATTCGCGCACGGCGCGTGGACAGTTTGCCGACAGAGTAGTAGCGGACAATTTTAGCTTTTCATGTGTAGTAGTGGACACCCATATTCGGGACGCGTGTGAAGATAACGAGAAGACGAAAAAAAGAGGGAATACGCACACAGCTCAACTGATACTTGCACATTAGCTAATATCGTAAACCAAAAAGATGGATCGCTCGCTACGAGGTACGAGGTAGAGTGGCAGACTTGATTAACAGATTTACGGGGCTCAAAGAGAAAGAATGCTGCAGCGTATGAAGACAGATTAACCTATAAGATGGTTCTGGTTGGCGACCTTGCGCAGGTGGAGAGGGTGAGAAGGGGAAAGGGCTAAAAGGGCGTCGTCAAGGGGGGGCCTGGATCAATTGTAATTCCCTAAGTATTCTTAACCTACATATAAATATCAGAAAAATGTAGTCTTTGTATCGCTCACTTGACACACACCCCCGGAACCCAACGTTCGCGGCAACGAATCGAACCTTCGACTTATCTTCAATGGCAGATTGCCGTTGCCAGTGAGGGCTGAGAGCGGCAAGTACCGCGAACTACGGGTGGCGACGCGACAGACGAAGTTTTCCAACGGCTAATTCACTGCACAAGTGGCTAGGGTTTGCTTTTTTGCACATCTACGACTGATAGGCAGGGTGAGGCTGGAGGTAAGGTGTAATGGAGGCTGGTACCTCGAATGCTGCTGAATACGTGAACGTAATCATGGCAGTGTTGGCGTGGTTGATACTACTACACAAGACGTACTTATGGGCTAGTTAATTTACATTAGCAGCAAAACAGCGCCAAATAACGCAAGGGCGTAGAAAAATGGAACACTAGGCACCTCGTGCCTGTGTCGTTCTCTTCCTTCTATTCCCTTGTGTTCTCTGGCGCAGTTTTACTGTTCATACTATAGTTTACCGTGGATTTATAAAAGAGTCCTCTGTTGCTCTTGCGTTTTACGGGGTGCAAACTTTGCCTCCCAAAATTCAAAGTCGTCTGATTTATTGAGATTCAGGTCTTTCTTAAGCAACATGTATTTAAACGTATACTTTACAACTTGCGCAATTTGGTCTTGTGCTTCAACGCTTCTCCACGATTAACCAGCTCCTGTGGCACGCGCATTGTTCACACTTCTAGTACCCCCCCCCCAACATACACACACACACACACACACACACACACACACACACACACACACACACACACACACACACACACACACACACACACACACACACACACACACACACACACACACACACACACACACACACAAGTTTCGCCAGCGTAGTTCATACAAATGCGGCAACGGTAAACCACGAGTCTAAGTTTAAAAAAGAATTACACTAACCGAGACTTAGATGTCGACTTTACCTGTCAGTATCGTAACTACATGCTTCAGGTATCTCAAGAGCAGAGATTTACATACTTGCAAATGCACGCAGGTGTGGGCAATGTTAGCAATAACAATAATGTAGGACCCGGTGATGATGTATGCGTGAAGCCAAGTATGGTGAGGCCAAGCATCCGATGGTCATGTGAGTTGAAGGCCCATGTGTTTGCACCGTGAGGCACCGAGTACGATGGATCGAGGTCAGCGGCCGGCCCTACCATTCAGTCATATCATGTTACTTGTTCTTCACAATTTCGATTGCGCATTGTGAACGAAGCCGAGCAGAAAAAATTATGGCAGCTTCGCGCGAGCAGTGCCAAGACTGAAGGAAAAGCGCAGCTGGGTGGCCTTCCTTGTTTCTCATTATTTTTATTTTTTTCGTTCTTTCTTGTGTCTTTTTCTTTCACTGTTTCTGGTATCTGTTTTTTGTACCTGTTGCTTTCTATTTCTTTCTTTCTCTCTCTATCTATTCCTTTCTCTTTCTGTCTTTATTTCTCTTTCTTTCTTTCTCTCTGTTTTTTTTTTTGTTTCTCTTTATTTAGTTCTTTATCTTTCTGTCTTGCTTTATGTTTTTTTCTATCTCTCTCTCGTGTCTGTTTCTTTCTCTTTCTCTCTCTTTCTTTCTCGTTCTGTTTTTTTTTTTCTATCTCTCTTTCACGTGTTTCACGTGCTCCGCTTCATCAAGCAAAGTTTTGGTTTAACGCTCGCACCTGCTGTACTAGGTAGTGGGGCTTGCGCAATTCCTGTGACCCACCTGTAGTTTTCTGCGGACACCAAAGTACTTACGGCCGGCTTAAACATCTCCACCGCTAAAACTTACTTGCCGTCTTGAGATTCTCGGTTTCGCTTTTGACATCCACAGGAACAGATCAACAGTGGCATCAGTGAATGTAAAAGACAAAACAGGTGAACATTCTTTTAAAATGACACGCACTGAGTCAACTGCCAAACGAAGTACAAGAGGCAAACTATGCAAGAGGCAAACTATGAGGCAAACTATAAAAAAAAAACGAGAGAGAGAGAGAGAGAGAGAGAGAGAAAGTACATGTTAAAATATAGTATGTAAATAACGAGTATTAAGCCACAATTTCCCCGGTTGATGAACGATCGAAGCGCCGGGGTTTCCCCTAGTAACTTTTGCGAGAATATCTACGTGGCTATAGGTATCGAAACACGCGAGGCTCTCGCCGCGTGAATGGTGGTTGCCATGCCACGGGTCACGATATTTATTGCGCGTCGTTGGCATACGCTCAACTCGAAGCCCGTCTGCGCGCGTCTTGCTGTAAGAGGGCCACACAAGCAGTGGTCCCTGTCTTCTACGCTCCATGCAGGTTCGAGTCGGTCTACCAGTTCGACGAACAAGGGACATGAATGTCTTTTTATATTTAGGAGTTTGTCTATACAGTGACCGAGCGTTTACCCCTTAACGTGCACTGCAAAACAAAATATGTTTATCCAACAAGCATAAGCAGTACGTCAAAGAGGGTAAAAAGAGAAATATAGAAGATTGGAGGCAGGACAAAGGGAAGACTTCGACTGCTATACTTTATAAACTGCTAGCATGCGTACATAAAGAATACCTTAGAGGATTGCAAGCAGGGGCGTAGCCAGGGGGGGGGGGGGGTCAATATGGATATGCAACTCCATATTGAAGTTGCATATCAAACACGGTCTTAATGCTGAGTTAGCCTACGCGCCGTCGTCTTACAGTATAACGAACTTCAGTAGTTCTACGCCTGAGTGGTCTGTGCGATTTTATATCCTAACTGTTCGTAACAAAATACAACTATCTGTCGAAAATTTTCCCTCGTGGTTAACGTAGCCAGCACAGTAATTACGATGAACACTGGATCGCAGTGCATATATCACTCCTTATAGCGAGACTGCAATTCATCGTAATAACGGGAAAACGGCTGCAATCAGCAAGGTGACGAGACGCGGTATTGGTACTTCTTCAGTGTATTTCATTGCGAGTGGTTTTTCGCAGAAATTGTGCGAGTCGCTACCTGAGTCGCTACCATATATATATGTAACCCAAATAAGGTCTTGATTTGAATATCGACAGCAAAATCGTTTATATTCGTGTTACTAATACACACTTTATGCCCTAAACCGCGGGAGAAATTCGCAAATAAAAAAAATGGAGAAGGAAGAGAGGACGCTGTTTGTCCTCCTCTCTTGAATGCCACAAACAACTGCAGCTGGGCAGATGGGTACTACAATCCCACATTTGGAATGTTAGTTCTCATACGAAAAAAAAAAACACGAACGAAAGCAACAGAAAGCAAATAAACGTATGCATACGTGCCGCGAATAGAAGAATGCTGCGAGCAGTTGCTACACGAAACGCATCTTTAAAAACACCCCTTTTTGTCTGTTTTTAGACCGGTTCCGCGTATATCGGCCGAGCCAGCATGCTCGGGCTCCAAGACGTTCGTTGATAAACGTCAGCTCCCTCTATCAACACTCTCGCATTAAAATGAAAACAGAGCAACGGCAGAGGAAGCCCCTCCAAGAAATTGAAAGCAGGCAAATGTGGCCAGCGGTGTGTATACATGTATGATCCCATATGCACTCATTCTCATGTTGCATTCTCGCCGGTACTTTTCCTTCTTCTTTTTTTTAAATCTTTAGCCTGCCTGTTAAATTACGAAAATAGAATCACGCGCGGCAGCTATTTCTAAAGCGTTCGAAGCAGGCGCGGCATCTCTTTACATCCCTCTGTTAAGCAATAAATAAGCGTACCTCAATTTGAGGGAAGCCCGCACTACCCAAGGTACGGCAGGCTGAAAGCCAATAAAACAACAAAAAAAAATAATAATAAGGGCGAGAACACGATACGAAGCGCGAGTACACATAAAGCATGCGAAGGGGGGTGCGTGCAGTCGTGAAAAGTGAGTGGGGAGGTGGGGTGGGGGGAGGGAATGTGTAAACGGTCCGGCGCGGCGGCCGACTGACCGGCCAGCGAGGCTGGGTGTATCGGCGGGGAGACGGCAGAGTGGCGGAATTCGCTTTATATACGCATGCCACCCTCTTTTACATCCCTCTCTCTCTCACACCCTTGCTCTTTTTCTGACGCAGGAGGAGGAAAAAGAACGGAGAGCTTTCGCCGACGATCCGTGCGGAAAGCGGCAGAAAACTAGCGGTCTGTTGTAAGCGGAAGAGGCGGCGAGAGCGCGGAAGTGACGTAACTTTTTGCACCGGCGGCGAGAGAGCGTCACGATGGCTTCGGATCGGCGCGGCAGTCGAGTGGTCGCCTCGTCGAGGGCCGACGACGACGAGGACGCGATGGAGCGAGAGCTCGCCGAAGACGCCGTCTGGAAGCGCATCCAGCAGAACACCTTCACCCGGTGGGCCAACGAGCACCTCAAGACGGTCAACAAGACGATCGCCTCCCTGGAGACTGACCTTGCTGACGGATTGCGTCTCATCGCGCTCATCGAAGTGCTCTCGGGCAAGCAGCTGCCCAAGCACAACAAGAGGCCCACGTTCCGCTCGCAGAAGCTGGAAAACGTGTGCGTCGCGCTCAAGTTCCTCACGAACCAGGAGGGAATCAAGCTCGTCAACATCGGTGAGTCGGATGCGGACGACGTTTCGGCGCGACCACGCCCCCTTAGTCCTCTCCGCACTTTCCCACAACCTCTTCCTTCTCCTCCCTCCCTTTAAAGCATCACCAGTTTCGGATTCACCTGTTCAGGATCACCTTTCTGAGTGGATTGGTGCACCCCTCACGTGAGGAAGGATATTAGGAAGGATAGCGCGATGTTTGCTAGTAATCAGCGTAAAAAAAAAAAGCTTATACGTGGACAAAAGTGAGGACATATTGGCAGTATATACCTCGATGTTTTTTCTTTTTTTACGTTAAGTGCCAGCAAACAAATCGCGTCAACAAGCCCAGAATTGCACTCTTTCAAATGTGTAGCGCAGTGTTCCTTTCACATCGATGGAAAACCGATTGGTGTAATACAGGTCTAAAGAGGACACCACAGAAAGTGACAGCCAAACATTTGTTAAACGATTGATGCGCGAATTCAATGCAAAACGATGCGAATGCAGGCCATATTCGACAATCTGATGTCGATTGCAGGACAAGCATGCAGGACAGGTGATGCGACATTTTGTTTCTTTTTTTCGGTCGGATTGAAGGATGCCCATATTCGTCTTCCTGTCTGCACCGCATGTACTGCAAAATTTCAGTCGTGCGCAAGTTCAACAGCATCGTTCTCGACGCGTGTATAAGTTATAAGCTTCACCAACTCGCACTTGATGCCCCGCCGTTATTAACAAGCTCGTAGTGCATCCGTTCGGTGTGTGAGAACAGCTGCAGCACCTGAAGAGACGACGCACGTGAGAGTTGTCGTGGCTGGCGCGTTGCCTGCATGGGCGGTGCCGCCCGCCGACCGGTCGGGCTTGAAAAGCGCGCGCTTTCCCGCTGCACGTGTAGCGCCGTCAAAACTGGGCGTCGGCACGGTCGCGCTCGCGACGCATCACTTGACTCATACGATTATTTTATTCATTCTTTCTTAGATATATATTTGGTTTACCGCTGAAAAATAAGGCAAAGATGAAGGAAGGAAGGGGCTATGATAGGGGCAGGTGATAGACAATGTTCTGTATCCTCGCGCGACCCATTCTACTTCAATCCATATTACAATGCACGCAGTCCTCAATCTTCTTTCAGGGTTAACCTCGACAACTAAAGTGCGTAAAATTTTCATTCCCGATTTAGATTTCGATAAATAAGAAGTTATTTAGGAAAATTTTAATGCGATAGTCAAGAGTCTGATGAAATCCCGTTTGGTCAGGGACAAGCACAGTGAAATAAATGAAAACGACAAAGGTAAAAGACACAAAATTTTTAAAAGACGTTTCGGCTCCCGCACGGGAGCCTTGTTCACGTGCGGGAGCCGAAACGTCTTTTAAAATTTTGTGTATTTTGCCTTGGTCGGCGTTTTCTTTTATTTCACCGTTTTTAATACAAGGTACAACGTCCCCAAACTGCACAATGTTTCATAAAGGGCACCGCAGTAGAAGGTTCCAGATTAATCTTCACCACTAGTGGTTCTCGTGCGCGTCCATCGAAACACGGACCATCAAAACACACGGCCACTGTGCTCACCATTATAGGGCGTCATATAACTATAGTGTCATCGTGCCGGGTGCAAACAGAGAGTGTGCTATCTGTGATTATTAAGCACAAAAGTACGTTCCAGGCAGAGGAATATGACACCTTGCCGAAGCATTTCTTTTTTCTTTGACAAGTCCGCTGATGCGCGTGTCTCGCTTCGCAGTTTATCGATACAGATTACCAGTCTGCATATCTTTAAGTGTTTACCTTTTGCATCGTTTGCCGCCACGTGTGCTTACTTTGCACATGCCATAGTGTCGTCAGAGATTAGAAGTACCTGTCAAGGGCGACGCAAATACAGCGAGTTGACGTAAAAATCCAAGGCGATACAAAGATCCAACATACCAGCAGCATCATCTCTGTGTTTGTACACATAGAACCGCGGTTTTACGACAAGGCACGCGAAGAAAGGGTTACTCGCCCCCCCCCCCCCTTTTTTTTTTTCTTTTCTTTTTGGCTAGGTACTCGAAGCTACAAAAATGGATCAGATGCAAATTAGTGCAATTGGACCTCATAGAGCCCAGTAAGTTGAGAAGCAAAGTTCGTTTTTCAAGTGGCAAGGCTCAAATAAAGAAGAAACGAAGTTTATAGGTTTCTTCCAGCCTACATCGCAGGCGCAAGACTGGGGCTGCGGAAGCCTATACATGCTAGAGTGGAGTTAGTTTGTCTCGTCATTGTCACAGGTGGCCAGTGTGACACACGCGCGTGCGCGCACTCATGATCTCGCACATATCCGCATGCATTCGCCGATGGCGCAGGTGCCACGAGAAAATGACCTGTGCTGTGTTCATGAGTCAGCTGCAGAGAAAGCCAGACAGGTTTTCCCGCGACAGGTTTCAACGCGATCGCAATCAAGCATAGCAGTTGTCGATGTTCCTGGCAAGTGCTTGACTAACGAAAATGGTATACTTAAATGCTTTCACTATACGACGGGGTAACATTAATCGTTAAGTAGGTGCCTTTCTTTATTTGTTCCTTGTATGAGAAAATAAAGGAAGAACACGGACAACCTTTTTTGGGGGGAGAGACGATATGTCGGCCTGGTATGTTAATTATGGCGCTAAAGAGACGGGAACTTACCAACGAACGACAACACTAGCGCCGTTTGTTATTCTCATGACAGCGTTTGCTATAGAGCTCTTCAGGATCCCGGTGTGACACATCAACTTATAGTCCACATTGCTGCCGATGTGTCAAATGCAGGGCTTCTGTATAAATGTCCAGATATGTCGAGTAGGCTTTCACCGCAACGCACGAGTTCATCCTTGCGGCGCGGCACCGCGTTCTTTAGACACTGGTTTAGCCTGCAACGCGCACCTTTATTGTCGCAGTAGAACATACATGTTAGAAATATGTGTAACACACGTAATGAACACACATGTAACGAACGAGATCCATGAGAAGTCATCTTTCTTCTTCAAAAGTGAGCTACGATGTGTCGTAAAAAGCTTGAAGCCACTGTGGACAGGTCTGCGACTCATCTATCACGTAGTTTCTTTTCCTGACAAAGAATCTCGCATAGTCTTGGTCGCTAATGCAGCCCTGTCATGCCCGGAGCAGTGCAGGGTAGCGCTCCGTCGTTTCCTTTCTTTTACCCTCGCGAGTATGCGCAAACTGTGCGAGTTCCGTCGCCGCCGGGAAAGGTGTTGCACAACCCAGACCATACAAGGTCTTGTCGACGTGGGGTTTGAGCGTAAGCAGCTGGCGCGTTTATTCACCAGTCATACATCAGGATTTCGAACCGGTTATGAAACAACTTCCCGTATACGATGTGGCTTATGGAGCCGTCTCCTGCCGATGCTTGACGGGCTTTTTCTATCGGAAACGAAGGAAGCGAACGGCAAGATGAGATTCGGCGCCGTAAAGCGGAAGGTTGTTATTAACTGTCACTAATATATAGCACTAACTATGTAGTAAAGCTCGCATCACTGTGTATCTTTTCTCGACCAACATCCTTCAAACATTTAAAGCTGTAGCAGAACTGTGCACCTACGGTAACTGACTCGTTCGTTTCGAAAACAAATTAACGATCCATTTCACGGACATTTTGTTTGTTTAAAAACGAATTTCTCTTGTTTCCTAAGCAACCATTTTCATGCGCCATCATTTATAATTATGTTGATACACGCAGCCGCAAGATGTGAAACAGATTACTGTTATTTTAAGAAAATAAGAACAAAGGAGATCCCATCTCTAATTAAATAGCCTCTGCACCCCCAACTTACGTTAATGATCATAATAGCAATCAACAGATGGGATTTTAGGAACACTTCGATGCCTCTGTGAAGTTTCACGTATTGTGTTTGACGATATAAGACTTCATAAAGGTCCACAAAAGGCCCCGAAGAAAAGTGTTCGTCGAATTTCTGTCATCACTATACAGAGAATCGAAACCACAACCCTATACTTAGCAGCGCAGCATAATAGCCACTGACTCAACGCTGCGGATACAGATTAGAATAGAGGTCTGACTACTTCACGTAATCTTCGAAAGGAGTTCGTGTTAGAGAAGGGGGGGGGGGGGGAATAGGGGTTAGGAAAGAGAACTGGTAATCTTAGATTAGGACTTGCGGCGCGGCTTCCCATTGTCTTGGGTTGTCTCGCGGTCTCGCTAGATCGTGTATACACACACAGGATGTGGCCAGACTGCGAGACAAGTGCGTGTTGCTTTTTCTGACAGTTGCGTTTTGCGTGTCTGTCAGCGCCCAGTGACAGTCTCTGACCATGAGGGTCTTGAGAAGGCTGACAAGAGCTGCTCTGTGCTCGTCCACGATGCTCTGTTATCAGCGTCACGTAGGTTGTTTCAACCCTTGACACAGTGAAGACTTTCTCCGAGTCTCGTCACGTTGCCCAGGCACGCGTTATCGCTTCGCTACACATTCGCGGTGCTTGTTAATTCGCGATAAAGCCCGTCCGCTGAACTCTAGGCTCTCAAGCCTCCGCAGCAATATATAATGCAAATCGGAGCGCTGTGCAGCTTCCAATGCCGACAAACGCAGTGCTCAAGCGCTGCACGATTGGAAAATTATGACAGTAGTGCGCGAAAAAAAAAATGTACGCAGGGTTAGATAAGAAGCTAACGGTCGTGCTCACGGCCGGAACAGATAGTTGCCCGTCGACGCGTGTGTCTCTGTGCGCCGGATGACAGTTTCTTTTCTTTTATTTACTTTGGATCCACTATTGACGCATAGGCTCCTGTCGTCTTCCTGTCAGGTGCCTGCAGAGGAAAATGCTTCGCCGCTGGAACACATTTGAATCGTTGAAGAAAAAGAGTGTCTGCCGATGGGAGAAGTTGGCTTGTTCCTATAGTGGATACCAGGCCCGTAGCCAGGAATTTTTTTCGGAAAGGGGGGGGGGGGACTTGCTGAAAACCTTGACTTTTTGAGAAAAACACCTATTTTTATTATTTATTTTCGGTAAAAACACATACTTCACCAAAATTTCGGGGGGAAAGGGGCCGGGCCCCTAGCCCCCCCCCCCTCCCCCCTGTCAACGGGCCTGGTGGATACCGCTATGTCGTGCCGGGGACGGGTGCAAGGTATACAGCCAAACTATTCCTCGCACAAAAAAAAGAAAAAGAAAGAAATACAACTGACAAAAGCAAAACTGGAACTTCGTTAGAGTGATTCGTTGGGAAACGGCATTTAAGGAAAATAACGAAGAGCGAACTGAAGATAGAAGAAAAAAAAAAGGAAATATAAGACCGCATGCTCAGTCTGACGATTCCCAAGCGTTGTCTTACATTACATCTTTCTTTCTTTCTTTCTTTCTTTCTTTCTTTCTTTCTTTCTTTCTTTCTTTCTTCTTTCTTTCTTTCTTTCTTTCTTTCTTTCTTTCTTTCTTTCTTTCTTTCTTTCTTTCTTTCTTTCTTTCTTTCTTTCAGTCCCAGTGGCTAACAATGCCTTCCATATCATCCATCCAGACACGCAGGTACCGCGAGAATCTCCATAGCGTAATATAGAGTCAGGTGTCACGCTACCGAGGAAGAAGTCGGTGCGCCTCGCAGCGTGGGAAGCAGCACAACGCACTCTCACGCTCCAAACATCGTGGTGATCTGCACATGGCCGCGTATAGCACACCCACTAACGATAACGTGCTCTTAATTGGTTGTCGGTGCGGAAAAGGTACAAAGGAAGTATTTATTTGCCAAGGAACTGCGAAGAAGGTGTCAGAAAAGCGACCGTAGAACAAGTGATGTCCTCAGGATGAGACTAGGTGTTGAGTTTCTGCCCATAAGCATGATCAATACTCGCGTCCTCTTGCCCATATTATCTCTATCCTGCATGTTTCGTCTTTACTTTTCTCGATATGCTAACCACTGTGCAAGTACAGTAGTTCTTATGCTCAGACACAAACATTGGCGCGGTTTCGAACGCGTCTGTGCGTATATAGCAGATTTCTTGAAAGCAAGCTTTTCCGCAGTAATGATATCTATACGGAGAAGCCTGCTTCAGTGATTACTTTTGTTCTGCACGCCACAGCCAACAAGGTCATTTGAACTATTCATTTTTGTTAGCAGCGACGTTGTCACGTTAAAGGCGAGCCTGTCAATAATAAATTCCCATGAGCCAAATTAACTCTTGAAGATTGCGACGTAGGTTTGTACCAACTTGTACAACAGGACGTGGCAACTGGTGAGCTGCTACGGAGACGCTTAATCAGCGACAATGCTATGCGCGTTGATTAGCATGGCCATCGTTGCATGGCTCCTCTGAAATCATTTTAAGGCAAAAGCTTTAGGTGGCTATCTTGTCAATCTCGTCCGCGGCGTTTCCAAGCAGCAGCATCGATGATATGACGGAACGACTTCAATTGATGTAAAGTAGTGCTTAGGTGAGTCAAAACACCCCCGCAAGTACCGTATTTATTCGAATCTAAGGCGATGTTTTTCTTTTTCGAAAAAACGATGTGCGAAAGTGGGGGGGGGGGGGGGGGAGTCAGCTTAGATTCGAGTACAATGATTAAGTTTTTTTCTTTTTTCTGGCCTCGCGAATTTCAGGGGCCGGCTTAGAATCGGGGCCGGCCTAGATTCGAGTAAATACGGTATGACGACAACGATAAGGCACATTGAAACCAATTTGGCGATTGTAGAAAAAGAGACCAGTGACGTCGAAGGAGTGTAGGCGGTTGTCAGTCACAGTTACCGGGATATTTACATGTGACACAGAACAAGTTATAGACGACTTATGATATCAGATAGATCTTGTTTGACGCAGCGACCGATGCGGCGTGTTGGAAGAACGCTTACTCCGATTGTAAGAATCTGTCTTACAATCTGAATAGTTTATTCTGCGGCTTTTTTTATTTATTTGGAGAGAACAGAACTAACCCTTGTTGTAGCAGCATCATCATTATTACCTACGTCAAATCTTAAGCAAAATACTACATTTTTTACTGTGATTCTCTCGCTTTAAGTGCGCTATCCTGTGTACATCAACACGGTTCGATGCTCCGCGCAAAGGGCAAAGGGACGCCTGGTCGGACTTTGGCGCCTTTTAAAAACCTGTTGGAAAGTTGTTGAAAACACGCTCGACGCATTTCTTGGCACGAATATTCGCGCCGCGGATTGTTTGCTTTTCTGTATGCGACTTTCCGCTTGAGGAAAAAGAGCGCTCCGGCAAGGTGCACACAAGCTTTTGTAAATCTATCAGTGTTGCAGCTTGTGCGCCTCGTGCACTGTATAGCGCAAGAACAAGATAAATCCTGCGGCTTTACATGCTAAAATCACGATATGATTATGGGACGCGCCGTAGTACATATTAATTTTGACCACCTGGGGTTCATACACCTAACTCTAAGTACAGGGGTGTTTTTACATTTCGACTTCAATCGATATGCAGCAGCCGTGCCTGGGGAGCCGAACCCGCGTCCTCTACCTCAGTAGCGGGACAGGGGCGTAGCCAGAAATTTTTTTCGGAGAGGGTGAGAGAGAGGTCATCCACTCTTTATGTGTGTTCGTGCGTGTATTTGTATGTGTGCGTGTAAATATAGACATGAAAATTTTTGAAAATTCTGGGGGGCAGGGGCGTAGCCAGAAATTTTTTTCGGGGGGGGGGGGGGGGGTTCAACCATACTTTGTGTATCTTCGTGGGTGCGTTTGTATGTGTGCGTGTATATATATATACGCAAGCAAAACTGAATACTTTCGGGGGGGGGGGGGGGGAGTTTGAACCCCCTCAACCCCCCCTGGCTACGCCCCTGCTGGGGAGAGATTTGAACCCCCCACCCTCTACTGGTTGCTCCAAACCAGCGTGACATCTCATCCGCCAGGTTACTACGACTGGTTTATAGCGAAAAAGAATATTCTTCAAATGAATTTTCATCAAGTGAATAATGACACCACGGAGTGAGCATCGCACCGTTAGGACCGCGATCCGTACGCGGGCGTGCCTTTACGAAGCCGCTTAGACGGCGATCGCGGAAACCTGATGCGAGACTGACGAGGAATGCGGCAGCCCACTGCAGGGGCCTGTTTTGCGTTTGACTCATCGCATGTCTGCAAACCGCCGAGCAAAAAGCGCGAGAGAACGCAAAGCGGGGCATGCAATCGGCCGTTCCTTCTCCGCAAAACGGACGACGCGTGCTTCTATATGTACGCGCACGCTTCGGCTGCCTTTCTTTACGAGGCCCCATCAACTTAAAAGAAAAACTAAGCGACGTTGCCGGCGCCGTCGACAGAACGGTCTGGGTCAACCGGGAAAACAAAAAACAAAAAAGACGCCGAGAGAGGAGGAGAGAGGAGGAGAGCGGCGTAGCGAACTGAGCGAGAAAGCGGCCGCCGCGAAAGCCGTAGCGAACTTGATTTTAGTTTCGCTTTTATTAAAGCTTCGTGTCTGGCTCGTTGCCCTTGGTCGCTTTGGCCAGCGAGTCCGGTACGGTGGCCATTCAAAACTTTCCTGGCACAAGCGGCCCGCGAGCCTTTAATACCTGCAACGGCGTCTCTTCGTTAGGACGTATGGATGTTTTATTTGCGCGATTGGAAGGAAGGAAAGAGGAGAGAGTGAAAGGCAGGGAGGGTTACCAGTTTAGAATAAGCGGTACGCTGCCCTTCACTGGGGAAAGGGACGGGGGAGTTAGATAGTTAGAAGTGTAAAAAAGAGAGGGAGAGAGAGATTTATAAATTACACATGTCACTACGGCCGTTCAATAAGAACAGTATTTTGTCGAGCGGCCGTGGTGCTGACATTGCTTCATGAAAGCTCTTGTCTGAAGCCTCACGGGCGTTATATGACCTTTCGTTTAGAGTTTCTCGTATGCCGTGTCTAAAAACACGCTAAATATAAGAGAAAGAGACGCTAAAGTACGGACCGAGATTTCAATCAATTTTGTACATCAGCCCTAAGCGAATGCGAGATGGCGGCTAAATACCGTACTGCAGCAAATGTGGGGCATTGTGGCCCCATATGTTCTAGCAGTTCCTGAAGAAGAAAGGCAATTAATCGAGTATGACGATTACTGCTGAGTCAAGCCAGTATCATACCTCGGAATCTAAGCTCCTAAATGCCTATTGTCGTAAGTGCGCGTCTTGTCAATTAGCTGTACGCGAACCTACGTCACTTGGTCATCTTTCATTTCGTATCCGGTGAAACACGATGTACAATGACCGCAGTATTATTTTTTATCCCTTAGTGCCGAGACGCCGTTTTTCGCTTTGCGTTGAAGGTCGTAAATTCTCAACCTTATCCTCACATTTCCTGCGTTTTTCCGTTGCAAAGCAGGTATTTTTATCGCTTTACGAGTCCTCTCCTGACAACTGAGCGATAGCAAACACTTCGTCTACGCACATAAAGATACATCACCGCTCCCAAAGCTGCGTTGAGGATTGACACTAAGTATCTCTTGCACATGCAGTGGTGATACGAATGTAACAATACGCGAGGGTATGTCACGTATCAACGCATTCAAAGTTACAGACAAGACTAGCTCACTTGGGCGATTGTTAATTCTCTCTGTAGAAAACTTAGACTTGGCCTATTTCTTGCACCTTAATCGTGTCTTTAAAAAGCTGACAACTGCAGGAAAGGTCAAGAATTTAATTATTATTTTTTTTTTCAGCGACGTTATAGTTTTGAGTCTGCAAATATCGACTCGAGAAACTCAGATACGAAGGCACAGTCGACTACTACGCGTGCTAGGTACTATAAACGTCCAGCAGAATACAAACACGATGACACGCTCGGCGATAACAAGTACTTATAGCGAGTTACAACTATAGGCTATCGAACAAGTTCTTTTGACACCTTATAGGCTTGATCAGTACTCACCTGCCCATTACCTTTCTTTCCCTATGGTCTTTATACTTTGGCGAGAATGTCAGCTTGTTTTCCTGAAAGCACGCATTCGAATCATTATGAATGAAGGGCACCGAATGTCTGTCGATTCATCGATAAGTGTCGGCTGTGCGCAGTGTGTACTATAATACCACGACCTAGACCAACACAACGGATTTTTTTCTTCTAGACTGCAAAGAACAAGCCCCAACTAAACACACACTTTTCTAAAGATATACTGCTTTCAGATAGGATCGTTGGCTCGGATAAAGTGAACTTTTTCATGTCAGGGCTTCATTGCTTCATACGCGCCTTGTTTGAAAGCCTAGATTCATGTAATGCGTCATTGCTTTTCTTGCCGCAAGAATACGCACACGGTACAGATACCAGCTTCTGTGGGTCCACCGTTTTACAGCGAAAGCTGTTATGAGATCATTTCACCGGCCGTTTTTGGCGCCGTAGTTTTCCGCCGCCCGCCGCCGGTGTCCGTAACCAGTATCGCTCGAAATAAGAAAAAAAAAACGAAATAATGAAAAAAAATTCCAGGATGGAACGAGGTTCGAACCTGGGCCCTCTGCGTGGGAGCCCAGTATTCACCTCTGAGCCATGCCGGTGCTTGAACTGCTTTGCAAAAAGGTCCTATACAGGCTTCATGTCGGGAAGGAAACACATTAGCATATGCAATATAGCCTGGTAGAAGAGTAAAATAAGCACCAAGCGTTGCACAACGCGAATCCTGTAACCAGGCGTCACACAATGCGAATTGCGCAACGAGTACGTTGTTGAATGCTTCCAACCCATTACAAAGGACTCTGCCATAATTCTTCATCGTCATCAGGCACAGCATCAACAAAGTGCACATAATGCCTTACATGCGTATAGAAGGTACCAACGCTCTCCGTAGAATGACGAAAAATGGCACAGTGCCTGCTGCCCTTCTTCTCAAAAATTACAATGATTTATAGCGTAGTGGGTTCCTCGCAAGTGCACTTGTATTGGTTGCCAAGGAAGCCTATAAGCGCATGATCCACTTCTTCGGGGTCTCAGTAAAATTACACTGATTTATAGCGTAGTGGGTTCCTCGCAAGTGCACTTGTATTGGTTGCCAAGGAAGCCTATAAGCGCGTGATCCATTTCCTCGGGGTCTCAGTAAAGTTCTTTCGCCCCCCCCCCCCCCCCCCCGTCTCTCTCCCACGTCAACGTATGTTATACAGCACGACGGGAGAGGGAATAGCGACCGGGCGTCACCCAATGCAAATTACATAACTGGTGGGCCGTTTAGATTCCAACCCATTACAAGGGCTGAGCCATAATTCTTCATTGTCATCAGTCGTCGCGTCAAACAAATTGCACATAATGCCTTACAGACGTATAGCTGGTGCCCTCGCTTCTCCGCCGAATGACGAATAATGGCTTAGTAGGTGCTTCCCAACTTCACAAAAATTATGATTTATGGTGTAGTGGGTACCTTGCTAGTGTACTTGTATTAGTAGCCCCAAGAGAGCTTACAACGGGCCCTAGAAACGCCGCTCTTCCAGCTTTCGCTGTCACTGTGCTGCGGTTTCAGCGCAGGCCTGGCGTTTTTATAATTTTTCTAAAGGCAGCTCTTTTAGGAGTGAAAGTTTCATCCCTAGGTCACGACAGGAAGAACAGCGTTGTGACGCCGCAGTTCTACGGTTCCAACTCGGCGTTCGATACAGGTGACACCGGGATCAAACGGCCCCGGCTCGTTTCGGGCGTATTACCTGTAATGAACTGGCAGCTGCGACTACGAGAGGCGGCAAGAAAGCATAGCGGCCGTCGCCCAACGTCGCCCCCAGCATTGTGATACATATATTGGGCTGGGATTGAAAACCGCCGAGCACAATGGTGTAGTTAAGATCTCTGGTGTTACATGCCAAAACCACAATATGATTATGAGGTACGCCGCAGAGGCGGGCTGCGGAAATTTCAACCACCTAATTTTTATTAACCCTGCGCTGACATCGCACAGGCATGTCATTTCACCTCCGTCGGGTGTCGAACCCGCGACCTTCGGGTCAGCAGCCGAGCGCCGCAACTACCACCGAGGCGGACACAGTGGTGTGGTTCATTTGGTGTTGGTGTAGTTGACGCTCATATGAGCACATGACAGACTTATCCAGTTACTTCGTGCGCGCACACATATGCACTATACGTACTGAGTACACTGATCAGTTACACGAGCGCAATAAACATATAATGAGCATGTCATTATTAATGAGATGTTATAGAAAAACATAACATTATTAAAATGAATACCCAGTAAGGTAATTAAATGTCTATATAAGCAAATTCTCTACAAAAAAAAAAAGCAGTCGCATGCTTTCCCGAAGCTAGATTCGTCGTTCGAATGTGTAGCAGGTCCTTTTCTTTTTTTTTTTCGAATAACGAATGCGATCACCGGCATCGTAATCGGTAACCAAATACCCGGCCATACAGGAAAAAAAATTGATTGGTTTTGCATGCGTGGTTCACGTTTACCCGACAGCTATAGTGACCACGCAGCGCGCAGGCGGACGTCAGCCGGACAAAGCTGTCGCGTAAAGGCAGGGAGAGTGTGTTCGTTAGCGACTACCGGGCACCTTCGGTTCCCGGCGCAAGTGGCAGTTCGTTATACACGAACGAAACGAGTGAATGAAGGGCGCTGACTTGTCGCCCGGCGCCTGCAGTCACACGCGACCCGACCGCACGTTTCCGTGCCGAAGAAAAGGCGGTGAAGCTGAGGTCGATCGAGGCGCAGGCCGGCTGTACAGAAGCCAGGTTGGCTCGTGTAGGGCCTCATGAATACGTTACTCGCATCAAGGCGTACGCCTCATGAAACACGAAAATTGACCGGCGTCCGGCGTCGGCCGACGTCAACACGAGTGATGCAAAAAATCATCATCACGTAAGGCATGCAGTCCCCATATGACGTCGTCATGACGTCATATATCGCCAGAATTTCCTACGTCATCATGACGTCGCTGTGACGTCACACAATATGCCGTCACATGGTGACGTCATCACATGACATCATTACTTGGTCTAAGTTGGGCCCATCCCGGAGGCAGTGGAAAACAAGCTGAGGTGCAGAAAGCTTACAATGCCTCCGATACTGGAGGCATTGCAAAACCACGTTAGTTGCAGAACGCTTTCTGAGAGGGGGTGGGGGTGTTCAATGCATTGATTTAGAAGAAAAATAAGATGGCTTTCGCCTTCGAGTCGACTGAGGCGGATGAATTAGGGACCCTGTGAGTTTTTCTACACGCCAGACTAGCAGGGGAAGATGAAGTACCAGATTCCATGAATTAATGTTCTAACCATTCGCGTTCGAGTTTTAATTCATCCGAAGCAAAGAAGACAAGAAGAAATAACAACAGCCCTGTGCAATACTTGGAAACATAGTTTTATTCAACAATTTTCAACACCTGAACGTTGCTCGATTGCTGACCCGAAGGTCGCGGGATCGAATCCCGGCCGCGGCGACCGCATTTCGATGGAGGTGATACGCTAGAAACCCGTGTACTTCGATTAGGTGCAACGTTGAAGAACCCCGGTGGTCGAAATTTCCGGCGCGTAGTTTTGGGGACGTGAAACCCCTACAGTTATTTATATTAATTAACAGCTGAACGCGTTCGAACAAGCGTACAGCCCTTCAGAGTTCTTAATTCGCAATGATATGTTGTCAAGTATAGCCAAAAGGTGTTTGAAGACAACACTTGTGCCACCAAAGGTAAGAATGTGCTGTAGATGGCAAACTCCCAAGGTACAACACGGATGTCTAATCTCAATGTGATTCAACGCAAGGGCACTTTGGATATTAAAAGTGGGAGCACGTATTTCTGTGAAAGTGAAGGAAGTTGGGTGCGTATGGGAAGTAGGTTTCTTTATGTTAACGTTATACCACCACACACAAAAAAAAGAATTCTCGTAGTATAAAGCGACAAATTATCATACAAGGACGTGCAGTTCGGCACCGTGTAAGAACTGAGTATTCGCGGAAAATAGTTGTTTCCAGAACATTTGTTGGGCGAGTGACACTCCATTCTTGCAAGTGTTTAGATGATGCTTGATGCGGAAAAACTCAAACTTCTGCGTTCACTGGACTTTTCTTTTCATCTATATATAAATATTATTCAAGACATTTGAGCGATTACTTGATTACACAACAAGTCTGACTTCAACGCGTAGACTTTCTGAATTCTCACGACAGTCCATCGAAAGCTTCATGCATTGCCAGTCCAGATATGGCTACAAGTAAACGTACTACTAGTTAATACAAACCTTTGGCTTTACACATTTAATCGGCAATTGTCTATAGGTCTTTTTGTAGATTATGCGTGCTCTATAAATAAAATAAAATCAGGAACCCTTGCCAAATCGGGAAATGGGAGGAGCGAGGCTTGGCGTGTGCACCCTGACGTACTACTTTTCTTTCTTTCTTTCTTTCTTTCTTTCTTTCTTTCTTTCTTTCTTTCTTTCTTTCTTTCTTTCTTTCTTTCTTTCTTTCTTTCTTTCTTTATTCTTCTTTCTTTCTTTCTTCTCTTTCTTTCTTTCTTTCTTTCTTTCTTTCTTTCTTTCTTTCTTTCTTTCGCATTGCGCAATGCTGCCTCCTAACTGCTTCCTTCCTCCATGCCGGCAATCAGATCTGCACCCACGTGCTTAGCCGCGCAACACTTCAGTTGACACAGGCAACAACGACAGTCATGCGTTCATATCCAGGCAACAATGAAATGTGGCAACGTGAAATGACGAGTCACCTCGATAAAAGACCAGCTGCCGTATCGGAAAGGGCTGATCACCGAAAAGCCCACGATCGAGAGAGCACCAATTATTTGAAAACGGCGCTTACAAATACGTATGTTACAGGCGCACCTCGAGGGCCTCACTTTTGGGTTTTTTGCGTACGACTTCGCCAGCCAAATCTGCATTATAACAAGTTTCGCTTGACTATAGTATAGTATGCAGGACGTCCACAGATAAGACGTTGACCGCATAGCCGTTTAGTTAGGTCATCCGCCCTTTTTATAGGTGCGATGCCGACGGCGCGTCGGCTTGTGGCCTGTCGAGATAAAGCGACCGTGACCCTCTCGGACGAGGGATAACCGCTGTTGACCCAGATACGGAGGCGCGCCGTGTTTTATACGCGTGGTACTCCTTATCTTATGCCTGTTTGCTTTGTGTTTGTTTTCTATAATACGCGCGACGCACCGTGCTCTCTCTCGCTTGCAAGGCAGGTTTTAATTCGCCGTGCGACCGTCGCCTTATTTTGCTTTCATCCGCGAGTTCGGAGAAAGGAAAAACCTGTCCTCTCGAAGGTCCCCGGCGGAGAGACTTAAATCATGCCATCATGTATAAAAAAAAAAACAAAAAAGATGGCCGTACAGTGGTAGACGCGTTGCAGACGGTTCCGTCCGCTTTCATATAGACACGACCTCGTTGATGCTTTTAAAGAAGCGCCGCAAGCGCCGCGTACATATGTACTGCCTGTGGCTACTCGAAGTGCAGCCAGGTCGGCAAAAGTAATATCGTGGCCTTCGCGATTAGCCCCGGCAGCGCGCCTCTGCCGGAACCAATCTCTGGGGCCACGGTAATATGAATGTGAGTGCACAAGTGACGCGCCCGAAGATTACGGACACAAGGAAGAACACAGGACACAATATCCTAGTCACAAGTGATTGAGTCGGATGACGGCAAGGAAGCATGCAGAAGCCGTGGCGTCATACTTCAACCCATTATTCCCCAAGGTGAAAATTCCTTCTAGACTCTGTATACAACTTTGTTAGTACAACTTGACCAAGCCTCCATCCTTACGGTATAACGTTAATAGTTTGGAGGAAATTTCGTTTCGTTATCAATGTGGCTCCCCCCTTTCAAAATATGTCGTTTTGCTTAAAAGAATGTTCGAAATTTTTTAAAAATTTTTTAAAGAACGTAAAGTTCCCATTAATTTATCTCAGAATATGCACTTCATGTAATATGCACTACGAAATGTATACAAAAAAAAAGAAAAAGCTGGGCTTGAATTTTTCAGCTCGTATCGCTCAGATTTGCTCACGTGTCGTGGCGCCTAAAACCGCAGTGTGCTAGCAGTAGGTGACACGCCTAAATTCAAATTGTTGTTGAATGATAGCTTCGTCGTCCTCTAGATAAAGCCTCCATGAGGCTGAGCCATAGAATGCATATCTGAAGATATGCACACTGTTTGTTTCACCCGCCGCGGTGGTCTGGTGGTTATGGTGCTTGATTGCTGACACGCAGGTCGCCAGATCGAATCCCGGCCGAGGCGGTCGCATTTCATGGAGGCGTAATGTTAGAGGCCCGCGTACTTAGATTTAGGCGCACGCTAAAGAACCCCAGGTGGTCGAAATTTCCGGAGCCCTCCACTACGGTGTCCCCCATAAACATATCGTGGTTTTAGGACGTAGAACCTCAACAATTATTATTACGCAGTCCTGTCATCATTTCGTCCTTGTGCGCTGCTTCTTTTGGCGACGAAATGTTTTCTGCCACACCTGACACCCCAACCAACATTTCGTCCAGATCATGAGCATTTAACTGGAAGGGAGAAAAAAGAAGCATCAAAAGAACTGTGTCACTCCTAACCTGAAGAAAGTTAGAATGTCAGCCCGACGGAGGAAGAACCGGGTCAGCGCGAAGGCCTGGCGATGTACCACAGCGCGCAAACGCGTTGTTTGGGAAGCGGCCGGCAGGGAGCGTCGTGTGTTACGGCCTGCGCAGTCTCAGTCGGCAGGCTTCCACGGCGGCACTTGTATACACAAACACCGCACGAACGAACGCATGATTGCTCGCACGGTTCATCCGAAACGCATAGCGGTGCCAAGCTCAAGGTCGAGAAGGATAGAGATACAAGCAGCAGCAAGGAAGAAAGAAAGAAAGAAAGAAAGAAAGAAAGAAAGAAAGAAAGAAAC